>NC_069115.1:42821289-43133789 GCF_025612915.1 Magallana angulata
TGACGCGATTTCTGATTTGCTGATTCTGATTATATCGTGTAAAGAATGTTGCCTACGTCATTGTACGACTAACGTCAAAAACATTTAAATCCGCCTGACGTTACGGTTGAATTTTGCAGAACTGCATAATGTGTCATTTCAACGTTGCTTCCGGGTTTGCTGACGTCACAAGAGGATTCAACGGAAAGATTTGACCGTCGTAGCAAAGAACATAAAATGAAATATTTCAAAAATTTAAATTGCAGTTCATACAAACATTCATAATTATCAAGTGCAAAACAAATTAAAGATGTAACATACTTTGTTGCATAACGTTCTTTAAGATATGAGTGTGCGTTGGAATTCTGACATCTAAAATCATGTTTAGTCAAGTACATTGTAAATAAATTGAACCGTATGTATTAACATTAACTACTCTCGTCTTACAAATACACATTCTGTATTTTCAAATACCAATCTTACTAATCAAATTATTTTAATTATTTTGGCTTTAGCAAGTTATCGTATACGATTAAAAAACTTATTAGTATGGCAATAGTTGTATGGTTATTATTTTTGCATTAAATGATTGACTCATTGAGTTTCATGAAAAGAAAAGTAACCAATTTCTTCTCTTCACAACCTTACATTAATTGCATTTATGCATTAAAATATTCTTAATAATGTTAAATAGATTTTCATGTTTTAATATGTGTTAATCATTTAGTCTTGTCAACCAGCGCATTTTCATTTTTTGTTCTGGGACGTAAGAAATTGATGACGTCGGGCTAACGTCGTGATGAAAATTTAGATTTTTGTGAAATCTTTTAAATCTTTCAAGTTGTTTTGCGAAAAATTGGCCGAAAACACATACTGAATTTTTTGTATGAATTGATTGATTCAAAATTATCTTTTCTGTTTTTGTGTTAATTAAAATAAAGTTCGTCTAGATCGTTTAAAAGTTTGAAGCATAGTATTGAAATCCGGTTTTCGACTAAGATACGCAGCAATGTTAAGGCGTCCCGGCGCTAAAATACGGCTGGAAAACGATATTATTTTAATCATCGCAAAAATACTTTGAGCGGGGGTATTTCTTAAAAGTTATGTTACATTTATTGACATCGATGTTAAACATTTTATTTGATGAATTTTTATGACGTCATATGTACTTTGTAATCACGTGACGGGCGAATCCTAATAGTGCAAATGGTCTATTTAAATCGCATCGGCGCAGGTGATTAATGACATTAAATTATATATATTTTTAAGAAAAATCCTTTGTTAAGTCATATACTTTGAAGTTATTGCTTGGGAAAGTAATAGATATTTCGTTTATGGAAAATATTGTTGAAACATTCTACCAAATCATCAAAATAATGCACATGTTTACTAATCAAAAGCGATTTACAAAAAAATGGGGTAAATCCGTAGTTTTCCCAAGCACGATTCACATTGGTACCTATATTCTCTACCAATCTTACGTAAAATATTTTAAAATTGTGTTGATCTTTCACCTGCGCCAAGCTGGTTTTCACATGCATTATTCTTCATTCAGTTGTTTACATGTAGCAGGGAGAATCTCCAAACCACTAGTTTATAAATATTAACATTAACGGCAGCATCTATGTAAAGGAAACTTGCGGTATTATACTGGTTTGATATAATTCACTTTTAACGTTAAGATACATTCCCTGAGAACTATCGAAAGGAATGCAGATCGTGACGTCAAAGTTAATTATGACGTCATATCGTGTGAAGTACAGACAAGTGACTTTCTACATATCGCTGACAAATCCATCGGGGAGCCTTAACAAGCCCGCGTATGCAATTTGCTATATATTTCATTGAAATGGCTTTGCTTTATTTTAACGGCGGCACTGTGTTTCAAACACGATGAAATTATTACCACGCAGACGAATCTCAATTAAATTTTAGAAATAAAACTCTTAATCCTATAGATCACGCGGACACATTTTCAGGGTAGATTTTCTCACAAGCAGTTAACCCGCGAGCTACCTTAAATGTTAAAAGACTGTTGTTATCTACAATTAATTGCAAAAAATTAAATTTTAGGAATAAATTCAATATGTATTAAACACTGTGCCGGATAATTATGCTAGTGCCAAGGTGGCATTTTTGGACCCGTCAAGCTGCAAAAATAAAAAAAAGTCAAATGCGCCATAAGACAGACCATTGCTTAAAGAGTTCACAACCACCTTCGATATTAGTGTACCCCAACTGACTTTTAGATAATTTTATAGGATTGTCAATATTTTCTGTAGGAGAATGATTTCTTGTATGGGATATTTATTTTTAAAAGTTAGATATCTCTGTTGCAACCACTATTGAAATAAAACCACTATTGAAATAAATTATTTCAATAGTGGTTGGGAATGCATTTCATTAGAAAAATCGCTTTGCAACCACTATTGAAATAAAACCACTATTGAAATAAATTATTTCAATAGTGGTTGGGGATGTATTTCATTTGAAGAATCACATTGTAACCACTATTGAAATAAATTATTTAAATATTGTTCCGGGATGTAATCCATTTTAAAAATCAATTTACAGACACTGTTGAAGAACATATTCTATTAAAATTATTTTTCAATCGTAGCTTAGAATGAATATCTTTATAAGTATTACTTTGAAAATTTATATTTTTTTCTGTACGTTTCTCTTTCTACAGACATATCATGTTCTATGAATATTGTATATTACATGTATTTAAATGATAGTGAACATATTGTCAATTGCCAGAACTAGAACTATTCAAACCCCCTGTATAATGAATCATTATTTATTGATAAATATTATTATAAATATTACTATTGAGATAAATTATTTCAATAGTGGTTAGGAATGTACGTCATTACGACAACTATTTGAATATATTATTTCAATAGTGGTTAAGGATGCGTTTCATTTCAACCACTATTGAAATAAATTATTTCAATAGAGGTTAGGGATACCTTTCATTTCAACCACTATTTAAAAAGTATTTCAATAGTGATTGATGATGCATATCAGTTTTATGTCTATTATTATGTCTATTTGTAGCACTTTCCTTTCTGCTAGGGGAATTTTTTTCAGATATGAAGTATGTCTTATGATATGATAAATTCCTTTTCAATCATGATTTACCTTTATATGGTCATGCTTTCCATACCACATGTCATCTGGAACTGACAGTGCTATACGCAGACGGAATAATAGGCATAAAAATGACATGCATCCCTACCACTTTTGAAATAGTTTATTTCAATAGTAGTTGTAATGAAACGGGTCCTTAACCACTATTTAAATAAATTATTTCAATAGTGGTTGTAATGAAACGCCTCCCTAACCACTATTGAAATAACTTATTTCAATAGTGGTTGTAATGAATCGCCTCCCTAACCACTAATGAAATAACTTATTTCAATAGTGGTTGTAATGAAACGCGTCCTTTACCACTATTGAAATAATTTGTTTCAAACCGCTATTTAAATTACTTATCTTTCTCTCATATATATATATATATATATATATATATATATATATATATATATATATATATATATATATAATGAAATAACAATTATATATAATTTATAAAAAATATCGAATTACTATTTGCAAATTGATACTTGAAATGAAGTACATCCACGACCTACACAAAAACAATATCATAAATGTGGTGTGGAAAATGAAATTTATTGCCATTACTGCACATTTTTTCTTGTACTGAAATACATTTATACAATTACGATTATCATAATGTACTTCAATAAAGATTATTATAATGATATATGTTATATAATGTTTTATATAGTGTTTGTATTTCAAAAGTGGTTGCAAATTATTTCTCATGATAAGCTTCATAACCCAACACTATTGAAGTAATTTATTTTAACAGTGGTCGTAATAAAACTCATTACCAACCACTATAAAAGTAATTTATTTCAATAGTGGTAGTAATAAAATTCATCATCAACCACTATTGAAATAATTTATTTCAATAGTGGTCGTAATAAAATTCATCACCAACCATTATTGAAATAATTTATTTCAATAGTGGTCGTAATAAAATTCATCACTAACCACTATTGAAATAATTTATTTCAACAGTGGTCGTAATAATCTTCATCACCAACCACTATTGAAATAATTTATTTCAATAGTGGTCGTAATAAAATTCATCACTAACCACTATTGAAATAAATTATCTTAATATTGATGTTTATAATTACATGTATCCTTAATTGATTTAGTTTAATATACAGGGGGTTTAAGTTCCGGTAATTTCTAATGTGTTAATTCTTGTACAAAAAATTTACGATTTTCACATTATATATCAATAGAAAGAAAAAGGTAAAGAAAAGAATATGAAAACAATTCTATACATCATTCTATGAGATTTTTTTTATTTCTGCACAACAGTAAAAATCCGAAAAGAGGTACGTTAAATTGATAGTCTCGGTTATAATTACTGTAAAATATAAGTCTTCAATACCTTTATTGTGAATTTGAAATCAATCGTTTGTTCGAAAAAAAAAGTTGTTTGCATTTTAATTTGCGTGAATTGGTTATATATTTTTGCACACCCGTGACAATTGTAACATTATACCATATTTCCTTTTAGTCTTGATTATTAATACCGTAAAATTTGCAAGTATAATACCTACATTTTGTATCTGATATTGTTCGTTAGATAAAGTGTTTCTTGCGTTACAATAGTAATAACAAAGTAATATTTCTAAAAAGTTCATTCTCGTATACAAAAAAAAATAAATAATTAAACATAAGTCTTTAAAAGTGTCTGTAAAGTGACTCTTAAAATGAAATGCATCCCCAACTACTATTGATATAATTACTTCGATAGTAATTGTATTTCAATAGTGGTTGCAAAGTGATTCTTCAATGAAATATTCCCCAACCACTATTGAAATAATTTATTTCAATAGTGGTTTTATTTCAATAGTGGTTGCAAAGTGATTTTTCTAATGAAATGCATTCCCAACCTCTATTGAAATAATTTATTTCAATAGTGGTTTTATTTCAATAGTGGTTGCAACATATCTCACCTTTCAGGTGAAACACACTAAAAATAAAAGTTGTTTTATACTCTCTGAGTCATTGGCATATCATTTGGTATACCGGTATATGGACTTTTCCGAAACTAAATCTTAAGCGGGTGCAAAAATACCACATTGGCACTGACATAATTATCTGGCACAGCGTTATTGGTTTTATCAAGAAATTAACTCAATGTTTACCTAAGTTATAGTAATATAACCTTGGTTTGGGCAGTTTACGCTTTAGAATCCACGAAGCGGATTTTAAAAAAAATCGTAAATTGCTCCAACTTACGCTATAGGAGTATAACTTGGGTAGATATTGAGTTTAATTCCTATAACTTAATTTTCTGTAATTTACTTTTTTTAACCATATAAGAGTAATTCGATATATCTCACCGATACCCTGACAATTACCGTAAACAGACTGATTCCCTGCAAAGTAGACTGATTCCCTACAAAAAGAGGAGTCAGTTCGATGAACCTCTTTTCGGAGCACCTAGTAATTTCTTTTAAGGTAACTCCATACTCGTAAAATTCTCTAAGGACAGTTGAAAAACCGAACTGATTTCAACTTAATAGACTTAAATGTCATCAATTGTTAGAAAAAATATACACGTCATTACACTTTTTGAGATGCCAGATAAACATAAACTAAAGCATATTTTAGCATCAGAAAACTGTATTTTTTGTTAAAAGTAAAATCTTGTAGGCAGAAAGGACTATGTGCGGTTTTATGCATTTTTTGCCCCAAAAATTAAAGTTTTATAAAACGCTTTAAAAATAAAGGAGGAGGTAGTTAGAATCATATTTAAAAAAAAGTTGCAAAAAGGTTATCACCACAGTGACGGACGTCATAATGTAGAAATGACGTCATGAATATCACCTCATTATGATAAATTGATGTTTTGAAGCAAAATATGGGTGTTTTCCGATGGTTTTTCGACTGGGAAACATTGAGCGCAGGCTTGCTCAAGTACCATTTTTAGTATTATGTGTATAATTATCTGAAGAAAAACATATGTATAAATCTTACTTGAGTAGACCTGCGCTCTATACTTCCGAATGCAACATTTAACGAGGCCGAGTACAGAACGAGTAGGCACGCTTTCGCGCAGCGTTTCATTTGTATTGTGACGTCATCTTTTTGCTTGGTTGACGCCATGGCGTGATAGTTTCAACTGCTGATAATCAGCGAAATTTGTCGAAAATAGCTCGTTTGATGGAAAAAATTGATGTTATATTGTGGAATAAACATACATGTCTCGAAGTATAACCTATATTTTGGCGAGGGTCGAAAACGTGAAGAGGATTCAGCAAGCCTAGCCCTTTGTTACGTTTTCTGAACCCGCCTAAATATAGCTTAATTCATATATTTCACGACAGTAGCCATATATTTTATATCAATGACCCTTAATATGTGATATTATATATTTATTTATTACGTAAATATGTCTGAATGTTCTAATAATACTATAAAGATCACAATTTCCACCTTTGTCAAATAAAAAATGGCCATTATCTGACAAATCTTGGAAATTGAGCATACAAAAATCAACTTTGATAATACCCCTGGTACAAACCAGGAGGTAAAAGGTTTTCTTTAATTGACCATTTGATGCCTTTAAGCAATACATTTAATATGTAGATCATAAAAAGAAATCCCTAGGGCAGAAGTTTAAACAAAATGTAAAAAATGTGCAAAATTGATACATTTCAAGCAAAATTCCATAGGGTCCTATGTTAAAAATTAACAAACTTTGAAAAGACCACCTAAACAAACGGTGTGGTCAATGTCTTATTTCTTTTTTATCTTAAAATAATAATTATATCAGTAGAAAATCATGTAAAGAATTTCACTAAAAAATCTAGGGCAGAACAAATTAGACCCGGCCTCGTTAAGGAAGGAGTCTTTTCTGGTTTTCGACTTGTCAAACATTAATTTGATTAATTGTTCATTAAATCAAGATGAAAGGAAATTAAAATAGTATATTTTTCTTTCTTTTTTACTATCATACAATTTGGCAGAGAAAAATGTAATCAATGTTTAGAGTGGAACAAGGACTATATTTTTGGCGTAGGAAAATATCACATGTTGCGCAATTCAGAATTGCTGCAGATTATATATATATAATGAGTCTGTCATAGCATTTTAAAAACAATAACAATAATGTTGGATTTTTTTTTACTAATGTGAACTAATAATATGATACTTGGTTTCAGAATATGTTTTTAAAATATGATTTGCCTATCAAATAACATTTTTATAAGCTTTTTAAAGCGCCCATTCTATACATTAATTTTTGTGAAAAAATCACTAAAATCAGTTTTTCTCTCTTATGAAACGGTCAATATATTAGCTTTTCTGTCAATTTATATCTTTATAAAAAGTCTTCATAATACATAGAAATAAGAAATATTTTATTATTGGAAGCATAAAAAAATAATCAAAATTTCTTCAAAATTTAAGAAAATTAGAGGAAATGCGGGCTAAGCAATATCAATTTTAGTATAAATATTTAATCCAATTTAGTAGTATAAGCTGATAGACACTTTCATGGTCTATGATTTCATTGAAGATTTGAATCTTCAAATCTTAAACAAATGTCTACAGAACTTTAAAGAGCTACACTTATTTTTATCACTCTTTACGTTGAGGAAAAAGGTAGTGACCTTGACCTGACCTTTATCCAAAAACAAAAAGGTCAAATTTAATAAAACTGATAGAATCATTAAGTAATATGATCCGTTTGACTGTGTCAAAATGTCATGCATTTCTTATTATAAGACGTATGTTTGATAATAAAAAGACTCCTTCCTTAAAGCAATAATGAGAATATTTTCTTCCGTTTGCAAATTTGCGGGAATAAGGTCATAAAGTTGACGTCATAGATAAATAGCCGATGGGCAATGGTGGTTAAAATCAAGATTAAAGTGATAGGCGTCAATTGAACAATGATTTATGAAGTTATTATTATTATGCGACACTATTTAAAAATTGGTTAAAATTGGGGGCAGATATTAGACCATACCGCATATAGTCCTTTGCTTTTCTTGTTTACTTTTAATGTCAACTTTATCAGAAAACTAAAATTACAAAAATATTTCAAAATTAATCGTTGGAATAAGAAAAACTATAGCATTTAGACATACATTTGAGAGAAAAGTCAGAAAAAAAGTTATTTGCCCTTTGCATAGATAAGATGTATAAAAATTTGGAAATTTAGGATAAAATCAAGGGCGAAAATATCTTGAACCTACCGATAATTCTAATTACATCTATGTGATTATATTTACATAAAAAAAAACTACCTTGCACAATTCTTAAAGAATTCAAAGTTTTACAAAAAAGTATGACATCACAGAACACTGGATCTACTTTAACCAAAGGAAAAGTTCAAAAACATTCCGAATAAATCATAAAGATCCATATCCATATCATCTAATTCTAGTTGCAACGTCCTTTTGATTGGCTATACGTATTCATCTTTTTCGTATTGCATAACTTGCCTACGTCACAGTTCATCGCGCTTGCATTTCAACAATATTTATTTTGACATTATAACTTCTTGGATACACGAAGAATTATATTAATTTGAACCTTTTGTATCGGTATAATAAACCAGTTAAGGGTGACGTTTACTCAGAATGAAAAAAAAGTCACTGATAATAATGAAAAGCCATCTATTGTAAGTTATTGACCTTTGATTGTAGTGTAATTTTTCTCTTTCAAAAAAGTAGGTCAATGACCTACCTTTCGATTCAATGGTCATTGAATATATTTTGAAAAATTACTCAGAATGAAAAAAAAATCAACTGATGATAATAAAACGCCATCTATTATACCTTTGAATGTAGTGTAATTTTTCTCTTTCAAAAAAGTAGATTAATGACCAATTTAATGAGCTAATTGCTATTGAATATATTTTGAAAAGTTAAGAAAAATCCCTAAAATTTTACACTACAATTGAGATTTTCATAATTGTGAAAATATAATAAATAATTAAACACTTTAAAAAATGAAATACAGTTTATGAATGGTAATGGCACTCAATAGATATATAACATTAACATTTCAGGGACATTTTTTTTTAAATATGCTAATCCGAATTTCCTCTATCAGTTTTCAGATCCCTTCCCATTTTTTATAAATTTTACAAAAATTGAATAATTGTAATACAAAACACTTAGAATTGTAACGTGTGTCTCTAACTACAATAAATATAAGGGTTCTTTTTTAAGGAATATATAATTTTTCTAAGATACTCTGTCTGAGTATTTTGATTGATCCGATTATAAAAAGATTTTCCTCTACTCTTTCTGAGTTTTAATGATTTGCTTCTATTAAGAGATTCAACAGAGATTTTACCAGGTATTGTTTAGACTGGGTATACTGTCACCGCAGACTTTCCGGTACTGGGTTTCTAATAATATTGGGAACCGGGTGCCTCAATCTTATGCAGATCTACTACGTCCTGATTACCAACTTAATTCCCCAGACTCCAATACTGCTGCTGAAACGTTTTCTAATCCCCACCCTAGCCTCTACCTTTCTGACTATTGCCTTCCTAATGCTTTTCTTCTTCTGCTCAGGCTTCTCCAATTTGTCGCCTTCGAGCTTCCTTGCCAGTCTGCCTCAACTACTGGCTGCGCCAACTTATAATCCATTGGAACAGTTCATTCCAAGGGATGTCAGGTCATTCCATTTTTATGGGTGCGTTCAATTCGCTTCAGTATTAAACAAATTATATTGACCTCATTCTGTTGGCATAAAATTTATATGAGGTCAATGGTCAAAATTTTGATATAAAATGTCTCTATCGTTTTATCGTTTTTAAGCATTTTTCAAAATTTTTGCAATTCGTGCCATACGATTATTTTAATGAAAAAGTTAGGTAAAACCAACAGAAAATATGCAACATTACATTGACTAATATATAAAATCTTAACTTTCAATATTAGAGTACTGCCAGAAAAGTTTTAGGGGAAAACAAAATCTGCAAAAGTTAGTCTGAATTTACTCTGTTTGGTTAAAAGTCTGATATTAGATTCTCGGGTAGATATTAGATGTGATACATATTTTGATATGTATTTTTCTCTATTTGTAAAAAAAAAATCATAATAAGAGAATCATTGAACTACTGTATAGACCATAGTTTAGTCATATTGCATTGGTAGCAGCTAAAGTATAACAACTTTCTAAAAGATGTCGTCTTTATAGTGCTTATAAACAGATTTTATAATAGGTCTGCTTCATTTCCATTTGCTGACATTTTTCCATTGGCGAACAGTGAGGCCCATGTATGTTATATTACATCTGCGATTGTAAATACAGATAAAGTTTTTTGGCATTTCTCCTGTTAGTCACATAGATTGCCTCTTAAAATAAACATACAAAACCCACACCCATCCGTCCTTTTTGAATTTGTACAAAGTGCAGTAGAAAATGGTGCCAAAATGTTTTATAAAATTGTTATTAAGGAAGGAGTCTTCTCGTTATCAAACATATTTCTTATAATAAGAAATTCATGAAATTTTGACACAGTCAGACGGATCATATTACCAAATGATTCTATCAGTTTTATCAAATTTGACCTTTTCGTGTTTGCATAAAGGTCAGGTCAAGGTCACTATCTTTTTCCTCAACGTAAAGGATGATAAAAAAAAGTGTGGATCTTTGTAGTTCTGTAGACATTTGTTTACGATTTGAATATTCTATTCTTCAATGAAATGATAGAATATCAGATAGAATATCAGAATGTCTATCAGCTTATACTGCTAAATCGGAATAAATATTTATACTAAAATTGATATTGCTTAGCCCGCATTTCCTCTAATTTTCTTAAATTTTGAAGAAATTTTTATTATTTTTTTATGCTTCAAATAATAAAATATTTATGATTTTTATGTAAAATGAAGACTTTATAAAAGATAAAAATTGACAGAAAAGCTAATATATTGACCGTTTTATAAGAGAGAAAAACTGATTTTAGTGATTTTTTTCACAAAAATCAGTGTATAGAATTGGCGCTTTAAAAAGCCTATAAAAATGTAGTTTGATAGGCAAATCATATTTTAAAAACATATTCTGAAACCCAGGTATCATATCATTAGTTTACATTAGTGAAAAAAATCCAACATTAATGTTATTGTTTTTAAAATGCTAAATCAGACTCATTAATGTGCAACAATTCTGAATTGCGCAACATGTGATATTTTCCTACGCCAATTTTACGCCAAAAATATAGTCCCTGTTAGATTGTAAACTTTGATTACTTTTTCTATGCCAAGTTGTATGATGATAAAAAAAGAAAGAAAAATATTCTATTTTAATTTCCTTTCATCTTGATTTAATGAACAATTAATCAATTTTACGTTTGACAAGTCGAAAGCCAGAAAAGACTCCTTCCTTAAGTGCATTTCAAATAATGAAAGTTTAATCTGATTTAGAAATATCCTTTTACGAGCCAATTTTATATTTAAAAAAGATACGTACATCGAGCACATCCGATTAAATTGATTTATATTTTCAAATTCCTGTCAGATATTGTCGGATTTTACTTCGTGTTCGGATCTGTAATTTTGAATTTCGTGGATAACTTACATTATTTGTAGTTAAAATTTTTGTAAATTTCCATTGAATTGAAAAAAAAAAAATATTTGTGTTTTTCTTTTTTATTGTCTTTATCCACAAGTGCGTAATATGTAAAATGTAGCAATCCAATAAGTATAGAATTACTGAACATCTACATGTAACTTAATGGGAGAGATAAATGACTACAAATGACTTTTTTTACTACAGTACTGACGAAGATTTGCAAAAGAATATACACGGTTCAAAGAATTGTATTGATGAGGAAAAGAGTGAATCGAACAAGGTTAGTAGAAAATGGTAGTTGAAAATTCTGAACGTATTCTAATCGTAAACGTCAAGTTGAAATGTTTTCAATTTTTTTGAAGGTCATTTTCAAATGAAAGGGGACAATAATGCTTAATAAACCTAAATGGGTATTGCTAAAGTTGTCTATTACAAAAGGTACTTGTTTAATCTACAAATCAATGCCTACTTAGTCAGTAGAACATCATAAAAATAGTGTTGTTGTTAAATTCATATTTGATCAAAGAAGAAAGATTTTTTTCTCTAGAATATGATGTGTCAAAATAATGTAGAAAGACAAATCTAACATAATTTTAAGAAAACAATTTAAACATAGAACATCTAACGTTCTACAAAAATGATTATGAATTGTTGTGAATAATGACTTTAAATTAAAAAAAAAAGCTGTAACACCGCTATATAAAAGATGTACGTTCTACAGCAGTTAATACAAATGTTTATTCAACTGCCTAAATACAATGTATATTATTTAATAATTGGTAAACATTTTGTAAAAATCATTGTTTTGCGCTGTAATATACATGGATAAATAAATAGAGAATATTTAGAAAATATTAATAAAATTATAACAATTAATGGACTATGTGCAGTATGGTATGCCTCCCAATTTTAATCAATTTTTAAATAGTATCATAGTAAAATCAAATCTTCATAAAACATTATACAGGGTATGTCTATCACTTTAATCTTTATACAGTATAAGTCATCATTGTCCTTAAACATTGATCACAATTTTTAAAACTAAAACACATTAATTGGTTACAATTCATCATAAAACTGTTTCAGCAGATTATAAAACTGTCTATTTACAAAGATGTAAACGCGTTGTTTTTTATGAAGCTTGAAGAACTATAATTTGAAAAAACTTTTAAGACTTCTAAATAATCCCAATGCATGTTATATGTTAAAAGGGAACAGGGTGTTTGGGGTTTAAAACTATTTGTCAATATTTTTTTTTCTTTTTGAAACAAATTAAAATTAAAATGTCCTCTACAGCATGTATCATTTTCATGACTTCTTTCTTACCTTGAAAGAGATAAATTTTGATAGAAATTGTCCCACTTATTAGCATCGTAATTGTTTTGACAGTTTTAATTTTCTGCAATAATAATTTTATTTGATGAAATTTATTTTCAAATTATATTCATTGATTTTTAAAAATTTAAGATTATTTTCATTATTGGCTTTTTTACATAGCAATCATCATTTTATCAAAGTATTTCTAAAATCAGCACTTCAATTTTGGATTTTTTTAAATTCTAAATTTTAAGAAAATGTGATGGCACATAAAGAATTGTCAATGAAATTTTTAAAAAGAACTATTATACATGTATCAACCTTAGCACCTGCTTTATAAATTATGAAATTTCAATGGCCTCTCTACATTCACGGGAGATACTACAGTAGGAATTACCGCTACCGCTTACTCTGGAATTTTGAATTTTTGATACAATCTCTGTTTTGAATTATCAAAAAAGTAATATATTCTTTATATTTTTTAATTAACACGAACAGAATAATAATCAGATTATATATTTGGTTATATTAACCGCTTATGATTTTGTACATTTACATTTCTAAAATTGAAAATGTTGAGCTTTTTTCAACTCATGTTGTGAAAATTACTACTTTAGAGCCGCTAAGTACGGGAAAAAGATCAATCAAATCATGTTTGACGTCATAATGGAGAAATGACATCACAGCATCATAGAATCTAATCAATTATGCCATCATAGTAGAGTTAGCATATTAAAGCATCATTGCAATGATAGTCACGTGATGAAGTGAACTTTGCTTATATGAAAATTTTAATTTTATTTATTTAAGGAATGAATTCAATATTTATTTGTTTTATACGATATAAAATGGTTTGGGGCAGTTTACGCTTTATAAACCGCGAAGCGGTTTATAAAAAAGCGTAAACTGTTTTAAACCATTTTATATCGTATACGAGGGTCAATCAAAAAATACGAAGACAATGTGGCTGTCTATCATATATTTTTCATGAAAGTCATACTTAACAGATTAATCTGTGCACCAACACTTATGTTATTGATATGTGAAGTTTTAGTCCATTTGATGAATCGGTATTTTTGTTACCTCTTTTTAAAAACAACACTTTTTGTCACCACGGCGCACGGTAACGTTCAAAACATGACGGCAAGATTAAACACGCACAGTTTATAGATATACCTCATCTTTATATCACGCTTAGTCTCTTGTGCCTTTCTCCTTACAATTTAAAATAGCACTGAACCACTTAACATCTTATTTGCACACATTTTTTCGAAAATTGTAATTTAGTTCTTCAAAGATTTTATTTTCTAACCGTGTATCTCTTAGTTTACAGTAAGGATAACCCTGGATGTCGATTGACGTTATTTATTTTTGGACCAAATATTTACAGATATTCTACTCTCTTTCGGACTGTTTTATATTCAAAATACAATTACCACAACCCCCCACAAAATTTTGTTACAGTAAACACAATCCTGCAAATAATTGTTGACATTTTTTGCACCATTGAGCATTTTCAGAGCTTGTATCGGCTTTTTCCTGAGTTAAATCCATTTTGTTTGTACTTCTCGTCCGCCGTGACGTTCGGCGACGTCGATGTTTTTAGTCTATTCTAAAGAGGACTATCTGTCTTTAGTTACTAATATCTGTTCGACAAAACAGTATATCCCGTCATATTTGGAACATAGAATACCATGACTATACTTAATTTGAGGTTTCAATATTATTTGGTTTTAAGCCCAATTAATAGAGATATTACTTTCAACATTACATAGTTTATTGATGACATAACACAAATTTTGACCGTGCGCCGTGACATCATTTTTGCAGGATTAGATTCTAAATAATTCTTACAAAAAGAGTAATTTATTAACTTTTTTTCTTGCCAATTGTTAAAAACTATTGATAAATTATGTCTACCAAATTTAGTAATGATATGACGTTAAGTGACATAGCTATGACAAAAGTCTTCGTATTTTTTGATTGACCCTCGTAAAACTAATAAATATTGAATCAATTGCTTATAATTCATTTTTTTAAATCTTCATTGTAGATAAAAACTGTCATAATTTGACCCTTAAAATGACGTGAAATTGTACAAAATTCAAACGTAACGTCAGGCGTATTGATTCGTTTTTGACTTTAGTCTTACTATGACGTAGGCAACATTCTTTATACGATATAAAATAATTTTTTAGCCAATCAGAAAGCGGGTTACAACCAGAATTAAATTATTCTGAATAGTAAAACATCGCATTGATTTCATTATTCATTTCGATAAATCAAATATATACGGAAAAGCGATTTATTAGCAAGTTGCACTTTCAGTGCAGAAATGTTATAATATATTGTAGTTCCGAAAGAACCATACTGACACCAATTTTATTTTATTTATTTATTTTTTTTTTTTTTAATTTAGGTTAAGCTGTGTGTGTAGATTAAAAAAAAATAATAGAGAAAAAAGGTTAAGACTTTTGATCGAAGGATCCAACGTCCCTGAAAATGTACGCGTTTTTTTTTTTTTTTTTTTTTTTTTTTTTTTTTTTTTGCATTTTTAGTAGTTATGACATAGCGATGTCGAATTTTACTCATATCTTTCACAATATTGATCAGCATGTATTAAAAGAGTCTATATTACTGCAAAATCTGTGCACATTACACTTAATAAATATGATAATAAATATGTTTACACACGATCAAGCATCATCAAAGCAGTTTAGCAAGGGGTCACTTAATATTCTAATAGTTTGTTCCAAGATATTTATGCTGCACGTTTAGACAATTTTTAATAAAAATACAAATACCTGTGAAAGAAGTGCATGAAAGAGAAAATTTCAAAGATAACTTCATTCACACCTTATATCAATTTTTAGTAAAAAAAAATCACAGGGACGAAAACTGATTTCTTACGGATATTTATAATGGGGAATGTTGACATATTTTACCCATTCGGAAGTCACTCACAATACCTCCCAATTTTTTCAACGTTATCAGCCGGGTTTCTCCATCTCTTTAGCAATGGAAAAACCCGTCTTTTTATTCAGGGGTTTTAAGAAAGCCTATGCTTAACTGTTATATTCAAAATCGTGAGGTTATATAACTGTATTAAATCAGATGAAAAACCCAGTATTATCATCTTAAAGAGATGTCAATGCAATAATATCGGGTAGCACGTCACTGCCATATTGGTGCATTATACATGTAACATAACAATATATAGCTTACGTATATTTTAGTTGTTTTGGTCTATGTTTTGTTGCTTAAGTATTTGAATATGTACATAATAACTCAGATTTGTGATTTCACGAAATTACATGTACATTGTAACCCATATTTCTTATGCTTCCTTAACACCCCCGAGTTTTTAGCCGTTTATTGAAACCTGAGAAGCTAAAAGTGGCGTTTTAAAGGGTAATCTTGAGATTTGTCCATACTATTGAATGAACATCGTCTAAACCAAGAGGTATTAATGAATATCGAATCCTCAAAGAACATATGCGGTAAATATATCTTGGGACGACTATAGTGTGTGTGTGTGTACATGCTCGGGGTATTTCAACTAACTTATGAGTTATCAATTTTGTTAACACAATTTAGATCATTTATAGATTTACACCATTATCAAATTGAAAATCTTGCAAATTGATATAAAATGTTTTCTAAATAATGCATACACAAATTTGAAAATTTGGTCTATATATAGCAGCGAAATTGTTTATGGCAAAATGTTCTGTGCTCGATCAATACCGATTATAAATGACCGCAGGCGAGTAACTGATAAGGATATCACCAGCAGTCCAAGCTTTATTCATATTTTGCATATGTTCTACAAAAATACTTTTCATTCTTGACACATTAATTGACCTTTGTAGTACTCTACACTTTAAGTGTAGACTACAAAGGAAGCTAAGATCCTGGAGATTATAAAGTCTAAATTAATATCGGTTTAAACTCCGCGTTATAAGGATTTATTTTGGTGATTATAAATGACAAGTTAACGCTAATATAAAAATTAAGTCCTGGTTGATATAGTTAAAATAGGTTTAAAGTATACTATAATAGTTTTCATCCTTTTAACCGGTATTTCAGCACAAAAATCCATTCCACAATTTGTATATAGCAGTATAGATAAAAAAGTCGAACAAAGTATATATATATATATATATATATATATATATATATATATATATATATATATATATATATATATATATACACATGCAAGTCCTACCTGTTTTTTTTTTTTTTTTTTTTTGCATATGTCTTCAATTATTTTGCTGGTAGTGGGTGGGGGGGGGGGGGGTAGAAACTATGGGTTTTTTTTATATTCTACGCTTCATAAGCCTCATTCTTGGAATATACCGGTAGTCATAATTTAAATGTCGTGAAGAATTATTCATTTTGTAACGCTGCCACGAAACGTATCTAAAAGATAAATTGTACAAATCATTTTCAAAACGTTCTGGTTTTTTTCCTTATTGTGAACAACAGTTTTATTTTTTTTCAGAGGGGATGTGTGCAAAGAACTGTTACAGATGAAGATAAATCACATGACAAACAAGACTTGGATGAAGCCGAACAAATCGATATCAATAACCAGCTATTCCATGAACAAAACAATGTACAAACCGATGTTCCTGACTATACGGTAATAACATATCATTCTTTGTAAAGAAGTTTTAGTGGGCACGATAATGAATATACACTCTTGAGACACTTTGTGTGGACAACGTTTTATAATGGCAGTGTTCTAGACTTAATCATATGATATATCTTATTTGATAGATGAGTTCACAAAGTTCGCTTTCCTGCACACGGAACTTGTCAACAGTTGAAAAAGAGATCATTTCTCATTCTGAAAAGTTGGTTTTTCAACAAACACCAAACGATGATTTAAAAGATAAAAGGTGAGAAAAAGGAGATCATCAGGAAGTTCCCTTCTTCTGGCTTCACGCGATTTGATCACGTGACCAACCAAGTTCATTCAAACAATAAAATGCTTTTTTGTGATTCATTTGGGATATGAAGGTAGCAACATTGTAGAAAAAATACATAATCCGCGTTAGATTTAGACCAATCGATAAACAGGGCGTGTCAATTTCAGACCTGTCAATTTCTTCTCAATATCAGCCGCTGTAAATTTCGATCAAACGATAATGGGGCGTGTAAATTTCAGTCTGGCTGCTTCTATATAGCTATAAATTAGCTCTTAGTTTCCGTAAGAAATAGAGGAAATAATATTTGGTAGATGTAAATATATCCCTTTTAACATTTTTACATGCTGTTTATTTCTTAATTGGGAAGAATTAGTGCCTTTACATGAATATTCTTTATTGTTTGATGCCTGTTTATTTGTCCAACAATCGATTTAATCTATCTTGGCAGTACAATAAGGCTTAATTACATATAAATGTTGGAAATGCTTATCGAAATGCTACATATTCTTAAATTTGCCATGTCATTTTGACCAATAATCGTCATAGAACAAACTATTTTATGAATACCACCAATCATGATAGTTGATGAAATCCTCAACAGTATTTTTTCATTGTTGTGCACAAGTTTTGTTTTGGAATCAGTTTACACCCAAGTTTTTTAAATAGATAAGTATCTTTTGAAATACATGTAATTCATAGCATCGCCCATATTCCAACAACTTTCAAGAGAAACATTAGTTTGATTTGATTGTACACAACCTTTTATGAACATATATTAATATCACGCTAAAACATTTGTACCAAACGAGAGAGACGCTAAAGGTTCTATATATATCATATCATAAAATAATTATATAACATATTATATATAGATATCATTGAGATAGTGGCCATCTTAAAGGGTCCCGCTTTTAAAAGTATGAGCCAGATTGCGCCAAGCGGAGAGAAGATATGCTCCGGATAAGAGATCTGGGGGACAGACGGACGAAAGAATATACGAACGAACAGACAGACTGATCACTATGGGGCACTAATCACTTAAGGGCATCCCGCCTGTAAATTTTCGGGCTGATTGGACTAAAGGAAAGGCATTTGTGCACCTTTTTACCTTGGTCTTTAACTTAAAAACTTCTTTTAAGGTCACTGCACATTCATTGACCAACGGCACTCTGTCAGTGAAGTATATGATAGATTGGGCCAAGGGGAGAGAAGTTGTGATCCGGACAAAAACTCTCTCCATATAATTCTGCTATGACCTTATCCTTTGACCTAGAAACATGGTTCAAGGTAACTGCACATCCTTTGACCAGTGGCACTCTGTGAGTGAAGTTTGAGCCACGTTGGATTACGTTGGAAAAAAATTAAATAAAAGAGAAAATGAACTAGAAAAATATATTGTTTCTTTAGAGCAGAATCTAATTAAATTCACTTCTCAGACAAACAAAATGTGTTACTCAACATAAAAAAAAATAAATTAAAAGGTCATCATATAAGGTCAAAGTCTAAAAGTATTGATGAGAGGGGAAATCCTACTAGATATTTTTTTAATCTTGAGACTCGGAACTTTATTAACAAACAAATACCAAATATAGAAAAAGAAAATGGGTCACTCATTCTTAAAAGAAACAAAGTCCTTTTATGAAAAACTGAATAAGAAAACAGAAATCATAGATGAATATAGTCTTCATGAAAAGTTGAAAATAATAAATAACCCTAAACTTAATAATGAATAATTAAACGGCCTTAAACGTCCTTTAATGAATACAGTGGTACTAAATTTGCTTTAAAAAAAACAAAAAATGATAAAAAAAAAAAAAAGTCCTGGCCCTGATGGTTTCACAAGTGATTTTTAAAAAAAAAATTGGAAAGACTTAGGTTCATTCATTACAAGAGCAATAAATCGGTCTTTTTAAATAGGAAGTTTTTCATAAATTAATACACTTGGTGTAATAACATGCATTCCTAAAGCAGGAAAATCTAAACAGTTGTTGAAAAATTTGCGCCCTTTACCTTATTAAATGTAATTTACAAGTTAGCATCAGGAAGTATAGCTGAACCTATGAAAACAGTTCTAGATGAATTAATAATTAAAGACCAGTCTGGATTTCTAAAAGGAAGATTTATTGGGGAAAACATAAGACTTATTTATGACCTCATGTTCTATACAGAACAAAATGATATACCAGACCTATTAATAATAATTGACTTTGAAAAAGCTTTTGACACTATCGCATGGAGTTTTATCTCAAAAGCACTAGATCTTTTCAATTTTAGATCCTCTTTTAATAATTGGATTAAAAACCTATAATGGAATAAAAGCTTGTGTAATTCAAAACGGTGTAATTTCAAAATATTTTTATCCAGAAAGAGGCTGTAGACAAGGCGATCAAATATCGCCATACCAATTTTTACTTTGTGCTGAAAATTGTAGGAATAATAATAAGAAATGATAAAGATATTAAAGGCATAATCATAGACGGGGAATAATACAAAATATCTTAATACGCAGGCGACACCTCAATAATAATGGATGGTATCCCCAGGGTTTTCGACTCCTTCGCACAGGTTTCAGGCTTAAAAATAAATTTCACAAAAACAAAAATGGTTTGGATGGGTAGTAAAAAAAAATTGAAGATATGTATTTCACCCCTCACGATGAAAACTGAGTTTGGACAATTTGACTTTTGAGCTCCAAGGTATGAAATTCTCAGTAACACTAGATGAAATGGAAGACGTAAACTATTTACCAAAACTCTTCGAAATAAGAAAATTAATAAATCAATGGAAATCAAGAAATTTAACCCGTATTGGGAGAATCACAGTCATTAAGACATTAATAATACCAAAATTAAATCTTTTAGACATGTACAAACATTACCCAACCCACGCATTGATTACTTGACAAACTTTGAAGATAATATTTTTCAATTTTTATGTGGTGGTAAAGTGCATAGAGTAAAAAGAGTATAATTGTACAAGATTACTGCAATGGGTGTCTCAAAATGATTGATTATGATTGTTTATCACTGCAATCAAATCTACTTGGAAAAAAAGACTTATTAGGGCTGATATAAAATGGATACAGCTTCTTGAATCAATTTTGAAAATTTAAATCCTAGAAATATGGAGGAATAGCACAGATTATTCATATAGTTTATGAAAAACTTTGGAAAATTCTTTCTGGATAAAAGTGTTCATTAGTAGGTTAAAAATACAGAAGCAATATGTGCTAAGTAAACTTTAGGTTATAAATGATAATGTATGGTACAATCTTAAAATCACAGTAGACAATGAATCAATATTTTTTAAAAACTTTGCTAATATTAGATTTATTTTTGTTGGTGATTTATTTGATATTAATTGAACATTTATAAGCTTTGACAAATTAAAACAAATCAATCCAAGGACAAACGTTATTGAATATGCAAGTATAAGACCTGCTGTAAGGACCAAATTGCATACACAAGATTTATACATACCAAACTTTCAAATAATAAAAGAATATGGACCTATTTTCCTTAATCATATCAAATTGTTTAATAATAATTGTAAAGCTGCAAACTTATGTACAACTTATTATTAGATAAAAAAAAGAGAAACATGTCCATGTATACCAAAATGAAAAGGGTCATAATTATACACAAAAAACCTGGAACAAAATTTTTGAACTCTTCTTTAAATCTACAAGGAATCAAAACTACATTCGCTACAGTTCTAAATTCTTCATAAGATTGTTCCAACAAATGAATACATGTATCTTTTCAAACTAAAAAAAACAGAGTCTCCTGTATGCACTCTCTGTAAAAGAGATGAACAGAGTATTGGGCATTTATTTTATGAATCTACTATTGTAAAGAAGTATGGTCTGCTGTTAAAGACTGGATCTTGCGACAGTTTGATTTGTTAACAACATTTGATAAACAATCAATTCTCTTTGGAAAATATAAAAATAGAGATATGTTTTATTTTTTTTTATTTGGTAGTTCTTATTGTGAAGCAATATAATTTTTCTTGTAAATACAAAAGTAAAACAAATCCAAATATACATGTATTAAAAAATATAATAAAGGAAAGGCTCTTTGACTGAAAAATATCCTTATGAAAAATTGTAGTTATAAGGAGAATAAATGCAATTGGCACAAACTATGTGATAAGCTGTAGCACTGCAGTATATATATAGTTTAATTGTCTCTCTGTTGTGTCTCATCTCAATATTGTTTTGAACTGTGATGTCTTTTTTGGATTTTTTTTGTTTTATCCTTTTTTCTATCTCAAGTATCCCTGCAGAGCAGGGACCTATCACATTATTATGGCTTATATTTCATAGCCATATGTGAACAATCCACCAATCCTTCCCCTCGCTTTCTTCCCTTTATTTTCTCTCTCTCTCTCTCTCTCTCTCTCTCTCTCTCCCAAAATTTACTTTCACTACATAAGAACTGTATAATATATAATAATCAAATAGTTAGAGGCTTTCCAAGATGCTTATAAAAACATTCGTACAGGATATGCCATGTATGTACATACATGTATATGTGTTGTGAAAGTGAAAAATTCAATAAAAAAGACCTAATTAGTACCTGTTAACGGCTAGAAAATCTGAATAAAAAAAGGTTTTGTATAATGTACATGTAGATAAAGAATTTGATTCGGGTTCAATGAAAATGTTAAACTGATATTCCCATTGTTTTCACGGAGAGAGAGAGAGAGAGAGAGAGAGAAAGAGGAGGAGGAGAGAGAGAGAGAGCATTCAGAGATAGGTTTATCATATGAATCACGAAAAATATAATTTCAATTGCGGATCCAGAGAGAAGGGTTCGAAGGTATCAAGTCCCTCGTTCAAATAATGTTACACCTTTTAAGGTGGCTCTATACACTACTTTTTTATGACGCAGTACACAAAAAAGTAAATCTGGAAGCATGCAATTCCGGTACTGTCTGATTTAAACTGAGGCGAATTGTATGGGAACCGCTCTTTTGAAAAATTTGTTAAATGAATAGATTTAATTTGATAATTGGGAAATTCATTACTTACAGGTAATGTGGTATGTGACACCTTCACGTTGTGTCGTATTATTTATCGAAATGAACAATAGATCAAGTATAATTTTTTAAACTGTTTCTTTACCATTATCAATATGTTATACCGTAGCGCAGTGAGTTAGTGGGTTCACTACAAACCAGTAGATCATGAGTTTGATTCCCGTTGAGAACAATAATTTTTTTAACTTTCCAAAAGTTTCTAAAACGTATTTTTTGGTTGAATACCGTGAAAGAAATTCTAAACCGGTGAAAATATTTCAATTATAATATACTTTAATGCACATTAATATCGACACCTAACGGGGATGAAAGGGTTGCTTTGAATTTCTCCTAGGTTGGGATACATAAATCCTATTAGCCAAATCAATGTTCCCTTTTATTTATTTGACTTAGTTTTGCATTAAAGCGAATATATTCACTTATACAGGGCGAAGTCCATAATGAAATATGTATGTATTTATCATTCCAACATTATATTTAGGAAATTTTCTTCAACTCAGAAATGAAAAGTCCCCAAGGTGTTTGGGCCTCGGGACTTAGGAACGACAACCCTTACCTGTGGAACTTTCATACCAAATAAAATTCAAAATATTTTTTGTGTTTATTTGCAATGGTTTTCATTCAATTTTTTATGTCACATTTATCAAAATACATTTCCGTATAACATCAAGCAACTTTTTCAGATGATTTGTCAACAGAGTAAGAAAATATGAAAAATTATGTTTTGGGGAAATGCTAAAACAAATTGCAATAATAACATTTTCGGATGTTTAGAAGTGTTATATTTTTTATGTGTCCGAAGGAAATACCCATCATACGACAAACAAATTTCTCTCAATTTGTTAATAGCTGTCTTTTTAAAAAAAAATTAACAAAAACACAAAAAAACATTAAAAATTTCATTAAAAATACCCGTAGTATCCCTATCATCATTTTAATATTTGATCAGTATATGTTTTGTGGTCTTCTTTTGAAAATTGGAATAAACTGTGGGTGTATAGAGCCACCTTAATGCGGCTGTAGTTATAAATAATGACAACCTGTGTTCAATGGAACGACGAAGTGTGAACTTCATTGTTAACTCAGACAAAACTGGGGTATGGATAATTAACGGTTTCTACATGGGATGTGTTGGCAATAAAGGCCGCCGGGAACCCCCCCCCCCCCCCCCCCCCCGGTTGACAATTCAAACTGTAAAAACCTGCATTGCACCCATCCCCCGACAAAAACATTAACGCTCCGACTCACCCCACCCCTACAAAGGCATATAATTTCATGTGTTAAACCTGAAACTGTTAAGTTTGTTCAAAATGTCAAAGTTCACTATCAGTTTAAAGGAAACTTAGAGGGAGTGTACATGCCACTCAAAGATGATTAAATGCTAATTAAAGGTGACTTAAATGTGGTTTAAGACGTCTGAACATTTAGAACCTATCAGCCCTAGCTTAATTGTGGCTAAACGGTGGTTTAAATATCGTATATCGTTTACGCTCCTTTAAGTCACCTTGCTTTAATATAGTTTTTCGCCCAAAAACATGTAATGTTTAAAATAATCAGAGGGCAGTGGAACATTAAATGAACATTGATCATAATCAACATTTTTTTTTATTTAAAAAAATGATTATAATATAAATTAAGTAAATAGTGCTTAAACATATCCATTTTGATATGAATAGACTAAGTCAATTGATTGAAAGTTCATCAAAAGGAATTTATTGAATCCAACCCAATTTAAGTTTTGCATGATGTCCAAAGAAAATATTCAATTTAAAGTAACATATGCTGTATAATTCTCCTGTTTATTAGTATCATATTACGACAATTTGATTTGGTGTAGGATTTTGAAAAAAATCCGTAAAAAAATATTATTTGACCAAAAATGTTTTATAATACATTTCAACATGTGCAACAATTTAACTATCATATCTCACAACAACAAATTTAACGTGTTTAATATACAATGCATTTTGAAGTTGAAAATCAAACATTATAATTTCTTCAAATATTTCAGTAAGAAGGAGCTAGACGAAAAAGAGCTATGCGAACCTTGCTTTTCTGAAAACCTGTCTATTCAAGCGACACACTTTTGCAAAACATGTGATGATCCGGAACTTTTGTGCGAAACTTGTGCTAAATATCATTCAAAACAGAAACCATTCAAGGACCACAAGTTGTCTAAAAACATTGGAAACTTTCGAAAAAGGTAGGTAAACGAAAGTGTAAAAAATATAATTTGACTAATTCAGAGAGAGAGAGAGAGAGAGAGAGAGAGAGAGAGAGAGAGAGAGAGAGAGAGAGAGAGAGAGGCGCCATTCGGTAATAGATTACCACTCAGTTTCCTGTGTAAAAGAACGAACTCAGGAATGATTAATGGCGAATGTTCAGTGAAACCTTTGTCAATATCTAAAATTGGTAAAGTCATGTAGTAATTGCAGCACTTGAACGTATTTTTATACACATATGACTAGTTTTGCTTGTGAATAATAGTTAGGGAAACAGTGGCTTAATGCATGAAAAAATCAAAGCGACTCGGCCATCCGATATTGAATGGAAATTGAACATGAGCATTTCTTTGTGATACAGAAAGTATGATTGAATTAAAGTTGTGCTTTTAACGTTTTAATCTTTTGATTAACGTATGCATATACTGTAAATATTGTATTGAATATTAAAATGCTCCAAAGGTAATTAATAAAGTGAACTCAATTTAGTATCTAACTTTTGGCAAGGATGTAAGATATTCAGTGAAAATGAAATATTTTCACAAAAATGGGTGCATATTTCAGTCCCCTCGTTTTTAGTTATTTTTTCTTTCAAAGATGTCGACACACAAAATAAGAATGCTGGTAAGCGAGATATTTATGTTTGCATGCAACATAATTAAGTTCATATACAAAATGTTTGAAAGTAGATCAAATTTACTTAGAACTAAAAAAAATTCAAATATTGACCAGATGTGACTACCAACATGCCAGATGATATTAAAATTTTGTCAACATTCGAATTAAATATGCTGATATGCAACTTACTGATGTTGACATGCGAGACACATGTCGACATGCAACTTATATGTGTTGACATGCCAGAACAACATGTCGACATGTAACTTATTTATGTAAGCATCAACGTATTTATGTTGACATTATATACATAATGTAGTATTACTACATTAACTGCAAGAAAAATATGCTCACATGCTACTTATGTATGTTAACATGCAAAGGAGTTTGCATAATATGAACAAGTTGGATGTCAACATAAATAAATTGCATGTGATCATATTTATCTCGCATATCAGCAGAATTATATCGCATGTCAACATAAATAAGTTGCATGTCAACATAGTTATAACTATCTTGCATTTCAACATAAAGAAGTCGACATAAATATGTAGCATCTAGCGTGTGGGACATCCTATGTGACTGATATTTTGAGATTTTTTATAATTTTGTCATCAAAGTTTGATTTCAATTTTCTTGCATGTCAACATGGTTATATTGCATGTAAACATAATTATCTTGTATGTCGATATTTATGATAGTAAAAAATATATAATGCACACAACGCGTCAAGGTATGCCACCAAAATGACTTCGTTTACCATAGATAACGATTTGACTATAATATGAAACAAAAAAACATTAACGCTTTTAAAATATGACATATATTTTAATTGAAACCAAACAATGTAAAAATATCTAATTTCAAATTTTTCAGTGCGAAGTGGTTATGCAAAAGTATGCTCTGTGAACCCTGCATTACTGAAAACCAGCTTATTCAAGCGACACACTTTTGCAGAACGTGTAATGATCCGGAACTGTTGTGTGAAACTTGTGCTAAACATCATACTAAACAGAAACCATTCAAAGATCACAAGTTGTCTAAAGACATTGGAGACTTTCGAAAAAGGTAGCTTGCCAAAAGTGTAACAAAACAAATATTAGGCTTCACCTATATTTTTAAAAGAAATATTTTCTCAATTAAGAAAGACCAAAGTTTGATGCATGCCTATCAATAAGTGTAGCTGGAGTTTAAGTGATTACATGTAGGAGCTCGTTATCTTTAGTTGATATCAAAGTAATGTTGAACACAGATTAATTTCTTATTATTTTGTGACGACCCTTTTTTAGAGAAAGATATAGTTATGAAACGTATGTTTCATGACAAAGAATGTTAACCATCATTCAACACGTATAACGATTCACTTTAATGTTTCATAAACGAAAACCTCCTTTAAAATATGACAAAATTTAAGCTTGAATTATTATTTTTTGAAAGATATAATCTCATAATTGCAGCAGTACCGGTCTGCATACAAATTGAGTAACGCGCGTTAGTTCGTCAAGAAAATTTATATGCACACATCGCTGCAGTTTTCATATTATATCTAAAAAATTATCTTATCCTTATTTTTAATTTTTACACTTTTTTAACTTCTTGCATTGTCTTCATGTGATTTATACCTTTAAAATCCTAATTTATCCACTATAACAGCCACTAGCGTGAATCTTGATTTTCGATTTGCAAGCCGCATTTTACAGCGATCAACGTTTGTGACGTCAAAATAAAAATCGTTATTTTAAACTTTCAATACCTTGTGTGTGTTACAGTGTTATAACTGCAAAAGCTTTCTGCACATTTAACATGTAATAGATATGTTGAATGTGAATAACTGATATCAAAACCAAACATAAAATTTTTTAATATTTCAGTGAGAAGAAAATAGACGAAAGAAAACTCTGCGAGCCTTGCTTTTCTGAAAACCTGCACGTTCAAGCAACCTACTTTTGCCAAACATGTGATGATCCGGAACTATTGTGTGAAACCTGCGCTAAACATCATACTAAACAGAAGCCATTCAAAGATCACGAGTTGTCTAATGCCATTGGAGACTTTCAAAACAGGTAGCTAGATGAAAATGTTAAACCAACTATCAAGCCATACCCATATTTCTAACAGATATTTGAAATAAAAGTATTTTGCAATTTTTACAAACCATATCAACAGTTGACTAAAAAAGTGCTGAAGGTGATCTTTGATAGATGATCACAGGACTAAAAACAATCTTTAGGCAAGTCCCTAAAGGTGGCGTAAAGGTGGCTTAAAAGAAATGGTCTTTACAATATATCTAAGTTCCCTTTAAGTCAAGTTTGATCCAGCTGAACAGATTCAACAGATTCAGATTAAATTAAGTGCAAAAGAGCTCTTTTATTGGGATAGAAGGGGGTGATCCGAGTGATGATATAATTTCCAAGGAGGGGGTGTTCCGGGTAGTTTGAATTGTCAACAAACACCATGCAGAAAGAGGTATCCACACCCAAGTTTTGCTTGTGTAAACACATACTAGTAGTCGCACAACGGTTTTGGTTTCAAAATAATTGTGTGGGCGAGCACAGTTTTCTGTTTCTAAATATGCGCGGGAAATTATATAAAAGTATGTTTTTTTTTATCATAAATTAATATTTCTCTCTCTCTGTCTCTGTCTCTCTCTCTGTTTCTGTCTCTGTCTCTGTCTCTCTCTCTGTCTCTCTCTGTCTCTCTCTCTAAATTTATCTGGTTATTAAAAAAGATGAACGCATTATACATGATTTAATTCATAAATGGGTTTAAGATATGTATTGTTTTTCAATTTTAATCATTTCTAGGTCTCTAATTCTAGATATGCTACTGCCTTTGTTATATCGAGCAGGATATTACTTCTTTGTTTGTTAAGACATAGTTTTGTTCGTCTGCGTATATCTGATTAAAGTATATTGTCCAACATAAGAAAACCCCTGGAACTAACACAGACTAAATAAGTCAACACAACAGGTGTGTCGTGTGACCAGTTGCACGTCAGGGTTTATATGTACGTGTATACGATAAGTCCAGTGGATGAAAGTTTATTAACATTTGTAATTCATTCTCAAAGTATTATTTCCTAGCTCTGGGTTTTAAAATTTTACGTGTACAAATTAACGATACATGTATGTAAGAGTAAAATCTAGAGTCTAATTAGTTACTGTACCGGTGATCATAAATGGGGGTTAATCATTTAAGGAATGAATTCAATATTTAGTATTATATAACAGCGTAAACTGTTTCAAACCATTTTATATCGTATAAAACGAATATATATTGAATTCATTGCTTGTAGATAAAAACGGTCATTTAACCCTTAAAATGACGTAAAATTGTACAAAATTCACACGTAACGTCAGGCGTATTGATACATTTTTGACGTTAGTCTTAAATTGACGTAGGCAACATTCTTTATACGATGTAAAATATTTTTTTTTACAATCATAAAGCGCCTTACAACCAAAATTGAATTATTAAAATATATCTATAAGGGTAAATATGTCACATACCTTGCCGGGTACATCATACATTTGTATGTTCATGTATATGTATACATCATTTGCATTTGTCACATGCAGTAAACACGTCACCGGTTATTGGTGATATTTTTTGTTATAGAATTGATAGTTTACAAAATAATGTATACAATTAAATATTTAAATATATATCATTTATTTGTTATTCTAGATTTGTTGTAAATGTAAAATAGTCAATGTTATTTAAATCATTCTTGCTGGAATGGCGCTGTGATTATGAAAACCGAGAAAATGCGTATTATTAATACCCAAATAGTTTCAATACATATAAAAATAGTTTAATCTTTTTCATTACGTTTCAATAAGTTAGGAATAAAGTGATCTTATATCTACCCGGTTTAGTTCTAGAAAGCCTAACAGTTTCTATTTATGAATAATATATGTTCTCTGAGGACAAATTACCGTATTTCATTCTAAATACATGCATGAATGTAATTAATAAATTAGATATAATTGATTTCAAAAACTGATTGGAAGTCAAAAAATTTTTCAAGTAAAGAATACACACTCATTACATTGATTCAATAGCCATCGATTTACAGAATGTAAAAACCAACTATAAATATAAGTTGCTCTTGCGCAGAAGGAGTGCGGTGATGGTAGTAAACGAAGGGCCCTCGGCTCAATCCTCGTCTTGGGCGTTTTATATTTTTGTATTCAATCGCTGCGTTGTGTAGACATGTTTTTATTTCTTTGTGTATATCTAATTAAAATCTATTGTTTGATAAACCTCAGAACAAAACCCTAGAACTAACATAGAATATACACGATATACACAACAGGTGTGTTTTTGTCCAGACGAACGGCTATGCTTTTTTAAGATAAATACTTCGCATATAGGTTAATTATATATTTGTCCATTGATCACATCTGATTGAATTGTTATTAAGGTAATACATATTGTAGGTAATTTAAGCAAATACTGAATAAAGATTTTTTTTAATTGCTTAAAGGTGGATTAAAGGTGGCTTAAAGTAGTCTGGACAGTAAGGACCTATAAGTTATCCTTAATGGTTGCTTAAAGGTGGTTTAAAGACAGTCTTTAAGCCGTCTTGAAGGACCTATCAGCCATCTTTAAGCCACCTTTATTATACCTGAATGGAAACGGTTAGACTTACTAGTACTTTGTAAATGAATTTAAACCGGGAGTTAACCTACTTCAAAACTAATTGGATTGCAAGGAAGAAGATGAAACTATTTTTAAATGCATTGAAACTATTGGGTTATAGCTCTACGCATTTTCCCGGTTTTCATGACCACGGCGCCGTTCCGGCAAGTGTAATTTTAATATTATTGATTATTATACATTAACAATAGATCTAGAATAACAAATAAAATGAAATATGTTTACATATTTGATTGCATGTATGATTTTAAATTATCAATTCTATAGTAAACAATATTACCAATTACCGGTGACGTATTTACTGCAGATGACAATTGCAAATAATGTATACAAATACATGTACATATAATTGTATGACGTACCCGGCCGGGTATGTGACATATTAACTCTTATAAATAAATTTGAATAATTAACCCCCATTTATGATCACCGGTACAATAATAAATTATCCTCTAGATTTTACTCGTACATATATTTCTTATCGTATACACGTACATACGAAGATTTCAACCCCTTTAGAAACCCTGACTTGCACCTGGGCACACGAAACGCCTGTTGTGTATATCTTGTATATTTTGTGTTAGTTCCAGGGATTTTCATAAGTTTGACAAACAACAGACTTTAGTTAGATATACATTAACAAACGAACAAAACTATGTCTAGGCAAACAAAGCAGGAATATCATATATCAATGACCTACTTTTTTAGTTAATGGTCATTGAATAAATTTTGAAAAATCAAGAAATATCCAATAAAATTTTACACTATGATTGAGATTTTCTTTATTGTGAGAATAATACAAATAACTAGATACGATCTCGTTACGAGTAACGAGTAGGTCTTCCGTTCAATTTTTTAACGATACGATTAAAATATCATTGAAATTTCAAAATTTCCTCTCAACTACTCCCTTTCAGATAACGTATACGATTGTCAATATCCTTTAAAATGATTAACAAAGTGTTTTGCATTTTCACATACAGCACATTGAAGATTTAAGATTTAAGTCCCCTAACATCCCTAATTGCGTCATCAGTCGGTGTGGCAATGAGTTTTACAAACTGATATTGTTACGATCAATAACTTTGTTTCTATAATACATTACAAAATTTTGATCGTTTTTAAGGTATGAGTAAACGAGTGTATTGGCCCCTAATTTAAGGGGCTAGCCCCATTTTCTTGAGTTCATTCACAAGGTCTTACGAATACAAACTTTTTTGTTCTTACACCCATCTAAAATTGTTGTTCATTTTTAAGATACAAGTGATTGAAGAATTTAGGGGTCAGCCCTCTAGATCCTTAATGGGGACTAACATTGGTGTTTTGGTCAGTGGAATCGATTAGATTTATCAATACAGACATTTGCTGTTCTACAATGTTTCACAAAATATGTCTCCTTCTTTAGATATATTGCATCAAAGTTTAAGTACTTTGGCCCCTAAAAATCCCTTATTCCGTCATAAATGGGTGTGGAAATGATTTTACCTGATAAATATTGTTACGGTCAACAACTTTGTTTCAATGATGCATAACAAAATCTTGATTGATTTTAAGTTATCTGTAATATAGTTTACGAGTGTCTTGGCCCCTAATTTAAGGGGCTAGCCCCTTTTTCTTGAGTTCATTCACAAGGTCTCACGAACACATGTATGTTTTGTTCTTACACCCATCTAAAATTGTTGTTCATTTTTGAGATACAAATGATTGAATATTTTAGGCGCCAGCCCTCTAGATCCTTAATGGGGACAGACTTTAGAGTTTTGATTAGTGGAATCGATTAGAATCATCAATGCAAACATTTTCTTTTCTACATTGCCTAACAAAATATGTCTCCTTCTCTAGATATATTGCGTCAAAATTTAAGTACTTTGGTCCCTTAAAATCCCTAATTACGTCATAAATGGGTGTGAAAATGATTTTTTCTGATAAATATTGCTACAATCAACAACTTTGCTTCTATATTGCATTACAAAATTTTGATCGTTTTTAAAGTTATTTTTAATAGAGTTTACGAGTGTCTTGGCCCCTCAAAAAAGGGGCCAGCCCCTTTTTCTTGATTTTGTTGAAAAGAACTTTTTATTCTCTACCACTTTTGTTATATATCTCTTAACAAAATATCAACCGATAAAAAGATACAGATCAAAACGTATGAAAATTTTGAATGAAAATTCGTACCCAATTTTCGTGCCTAGGCGAGCTCCAAGAAATGGCGCCACTGGCGTAAAACAAAATAATAGTGCACAACTTCAGACTATAGACTACCTATCCTGAAAATTTCATAGTCATATCTCTGATAGTTTCTGAGATCAGCTCTGCACAAAATAGGTCGTTAAAAAACTACAAAATGGCCGATAAATCGGTACCGGAAGTGACAACAACAAAATTTTCAAAAACATATAAAATGCAGCCCATAACTCATCATCTGTGAAAAAATGGCTGAAATCGGCCGAATAGTTTTTGAGAAATCGCGTGCACAAAATTTGGAAAAAAAAATAATAATAACTAGATACGATCTCGTTACGAGTAACGAGTAGGTCTTCCTTGCGATTTCTGTTTTAAATCATACCATGAATAATCGATATAATTTCATTCTTACCCCCCCCCCACACACACACACTTTCAGAAAATGTATACAAATCCCTAATTACATAATAAATGGGTGTTGCAATGAGTTTTTTAGATAGATATTGCTACAATCAACAACTTTGCTTCTATAATGCATTACGAAATCTTAATCGTTTTTATGTGATTTGTAATAGACTTTACGAATCTCTTGCCCCCCCCCCCCCCAAAAAAAAAGGGGGCCAGCCCCTTTTTCTTGATTTCTTTGAAAAGGTCTTTCGATTGAGATACAAATGTTTGAATATATTAGGGGCCAGCCCTCTAGATCCTTAATGGGGACAGACATTGGTGTTTTGATTGATGGAATCGATTAGAATCATCAACGCAAGCATTTTCTCTTCTACAAAGATAAACAAAATATGTCTCCGTTTCTAGATATATTGCGTCAAAGTTTAAGTACTTTCGCCCCTAAAAATCCCTAATTACGTAATTAATGGGCGTGGCAAAAATTTTACCTGATAAATATTGTTACGATCAACAACTTTGCTTCTATAATGCATTACAAAATCTTTATCGTTTTTAAGTTATTTGTAATAGAGTTTACGAGTGTGTTGGCCCCTAGTTCAAGGGGCCAGCCCTTATTTCCTTAATTCATCCGAAAGGTCTTACGATTTGTAACATTTTTTGTTCTTACACTTATCTAAAATTGTTGTTCATTTTTGAGATACAAATGATTGAATATTTTAGGGGCCAGCCCTCTAGATCCTTAAAGGGGACAGACATTGGTGTTTTGATTAATGGAATCGATTAAAATCATCAATGCAAACATTTTCTCTTCAACAATGCTAAACAAACTATGTATCCTTCTCTAGATATATTGCGTCAAAGTTTCAGTACTTTCGCTCCTAAAAATATCTAATTACGTTATAAATGGGCGTGGCAACGATTTTACCTGATATATATACATTTTTTAATTACGATCAACAACTTTGCTTCTATAATGAATTACAAAATCTTTATCATTTTTAAGTTATTTGTAATAGAGTTTACGAGTATCTTGGCCCCTAATTTAAGGGGCCAGCCCCTATTTTTTGATTTTATTGGAAAGAACTTTTTATTCTCTACCACTTTTGTTATATATATTTGAACAAAATATCAACTCGTAAAAAGATACAGATCAAAACGTATGAAAAATTTGATTCGAAATTCGTACTTAATTCTCGAGCCTAGACGAGCTCATTGAAATGGCGCCACTGGCGCCAAAAAACTACATTGTGCACAACTTCAAACTATGGTTTACCTATCCTGAAAATTTTATATTCATATCTCTAATAGTTTCTGAGATCAGCTCTGCACAAAATAGGTCGTAAAATTTTGAATGAAAATTCGTACCTAATTTTCGTGCCTAGGCGAGCTCAAAGAAATGGCGCCACTGGCGTTAAACAATACAATAGTGCACAACTTCAAACTATAGACTACCTATCTTGAAAATTTCGTATTCATATCTCTAATAGTTTCTGAGGTCAGCTCTGCACAAAATAGGTCATAAAAAAAATAGAAAATCCGCCGTAACTCGGTACCGGAAGTGACGATTTCAAAATTTCAAAAAACGTCTAGAATTATGATCTCTGGCAATCATCTGTGAAAAAATAGTCAAAATCGGCCAAATAGTTTCTGAGAAATCGCGTGCACAAAATTTGTGGAAAAAAATAATAACTAGACACGATCTCGTTGCGAGCAACGAAGAGGTCTTCCGTCCGATTTTTAGAATAGGAAATGACCTTGCCTTTTTCTTCATCAACGAAACATATCAGGGAAATGCAGATGTGATCTAAAAGAGCGATGGATGAAGGAATTATACACCCCGTTGGATCCCTAATTTGAAGGACCAGCCCCATTTTATTTCATATTAAATAAGAGGTCTTTTGACCTAATAACAGGTCTAATGACCTGTCATAAAAAGAGACCGAAGAAAAAAAGGGTCTTCCTTTGTAAAGGGAAGACCCTAATAACAATAAGAATAGAAGGGTGTTCCGCTGAAGACGGAAGACCCTAATAATAAAAGACTGTTTTTGTTTAAATCTTAATTGAAGAGTGTTTTTCAACTTGTACTACAGTCCAACAACCCTTTTATGTTGATTATTTTAGTTAGAAAATTAAATAAAAAGCAGAGAAAGAAATAGAGAGAAAGAACAAATCTTGGCTCCGGCGAGATTAGAACACACAGCCTTTGCAGGTGTCTCAAAACATGGCTGACGCGAAATAATTCCCGAATTTGTGTTTGAATTTGTGGCGTTTTCGCCCGGGAGAAGATCTGAGTTTTTGTATGAGATGAAAAACAAAGTGTAAGATGTCTGACTATTTAGGTTTGGTAACAGTGCGAGGTCATTTGAAATATTGACGCGTGTTTTTGTCTGGAGGGGGGTGAAAAGACCTGAGCTTGATTTTCGTCGTAAATAAATCGAAAATAGAATTTTGATATGTGGATCTCGGATTCTTTTAACAACAATTAGGAGAGGTCCTCAAACAATGACTGATGCATTTTACCCATGTATTTCAGTGTTGAGAATTTTTTTTCGTGTCGTTTACTATTATGTTTGACTGTTTTATTTCAGCAGGATTGATGAAATCTTAATAAATGTAGAAATAACGAAATCAGTAAACACGTAAAATTATTCGGTAAAAATTTGATGCAGTAATTTCCACAGTTCTAACATTCATAAGTAGTTCACACGCTATCGTAGATTCAGACTAAACGGAAAAAAAGAAATATACATGCAACAGAAATAGTACGTGGCTGCACAGGGGCCAAGCCCATTTCAACATTAATTTAATGAAACCATACATAAAGAAAGAGGTCGAACTCTGACCCAGATAGAAAACTACCAGCTCGCTTCAAAATCCTAAAAAATCAATTAATCTTTAAAACACTCGCAACGTGCATGTATTTTTCATAAAAGTAATGTCTGAGATACACTCCTGCCGAATTTTAAGTTGATGGGTCTTACAATAGGGGAGATATACGCATTATTCTCTGGAAATCGCCATTTTATTTTTACTCGGACATTTACCAGTCCAGAGCTCACGATGGGATTTTGCCTATGACAACAGCAGTATTGCAACAAGTCGAGAAACATTTGCAATAATCTTTTAAAATCTTACATCAAACGCAATTTATGGATTTACTTTTTACTTTTAAAGTTTTCAGAAATAAAATATATAAAATCCCATAACATTTACATGCTAAACACTACATATGTATGATGAGAGAGAGAGAGAGAGAGAGAGAGAGAGAGAGAGAGAGAGAGAGAGAGAGAGAGAGAGAGAGAGAGAGAGATTAATCAGAAATCGATTTGATCAGAGACATAAATAACATTTACGTCTCTGAATTGATAAAGAAATTTATAATTGTTTTATCTGCTTTTTCATATGTATTATATTTCTTTTTGTCTCAAGTTTTTCTTTGCCGTCAATAACTGCATAATAAAAAATTCTGGTAAGTCAGCAAATAAAATAACCTACATCATTAGAAATATAGTATGATTATTTATTCCCCATTTTTCCGAATCCAAACGATACCCAAGTGTTATGTCTAAATGACCAATGTTAAGCATTCAGTTGATAATAAAAATCGGTTTTTTTTAAAATCCCAGACAGTCAATAGATTTGTTATTAAATCATTGAACAGTGAATTTCAAAAAATAACATCCGTAGACAATATCCCGTAACTAGAAAAAAATACGTATTTACTTTTTGACGTCAAATGTACATTAGCCTCTAGCCTCATTACTCCATGTTACCTGTAGTAGATCTTTTAGAGAGAGAGAGAGAGAGAGAGAGAGAGAGAGAGAGAGAGATTTTAGTGTTCAGGAATTCAATATAAACGCAACATTTGTCAATAAACGCATGTATACATGCATACATGTACATATCTAAATGTTTGAATAAATACAAAACAACCTTTCTTTTTAAGCCATGTGAAATACTAAAAACGTTGGTGCATTGCTAAATGATGTGTGTATACAATCATTGAAATGGCGGCATTTCTTTGATGCCGGCAAAGCGATCCAGTGAACTCTAATGCGGTCGAACTGCAGGGGTGCTTCGGCGGCATGTCTTTGATGCCGGCAATGCGACAATCGTCCGAATTTAGCGCGCAGTTGACAGAAAAGAGCTCTATATTTGTACTGAAAAAAAGCCGCTATTATTTTTATTTATGACAAAAAGAAAACGGAAAACATTCAAATCCATCATTATAAAGATAAAATCGTTAAACAAAACACAGTTAAGCAAGAACAAATAATCGGCACTCGGGGACTGAACCCGGGTCGCCTGGACACAAGTCCACCACTCTAACGACTGAGCTACGCGGACTCTCGCTTCAGAACTTTGGAGCCCAAAATCTCGAGAATGCATGGATCGATTTTAAAACAGATTTCATATTCAGAGGTTTTTAGAGTGTCTCTATCGAATAGTAACATAAAAAAAATTCAAGTTCAAAAAATTGAAAAATTAAGGTTTTTCATTTCCTTCCGCTGACGACCGGAAGTGACGGCAGACGTTCGGATATGCGTAGTACACTGCGGCCGTTCACTCTCTACGATCTCTGAAAATTTGAAAGTTCTATCTTAAATACTTTTGGAGAAAACTCGTGAACAAGCAAAAACATAAAATCTTTAATATCTCGGGACCGGAAGTGACGACCAAAAAAATCCCACGTACTTTTCTTACAAATGTTGTCATAAATAAGATCTGAAAGTTTTATCAAAATCGACTGAAGCGTTTTCGAGAAAACGTGGGAGAAAAAAAAAAAAATAATAATAATAGAGGAAAAGAAACAAAGCAAAAACAATAAGGTCTTCCGTTTCCAACGGAAGACCTTAATAAGAAACAGTACGAAAACAATAAGGTCTTCCGTTGGAAACGGAAGACCTTAATAAGAAACAGTACGAAAACTATAAGGTCTTCCGTTGGAAACGGAAGACCTTATTAAGAAACAGTACGAAAACTATAAGGTCTTCCGTTGGAAACGGAAGACCTTAATTAAACACTTTCAAAAATAAATATAGTTAATGAATGGTAGTGGCACTAAAAAAAATACAAAGCATTAAAATTTCAGCTTCAATTTTTCAAAATATTCCAGTCCGAATTTCCTCTATCAGTTTTCAAATCCCTAGCCATTTTTTATCAAATTTTACAAAAATTGAATGATGATAATACGAAAATATTTAGACTACTTATATTGACCTTATTCTGTTGGCATAACATTTTTATGAGGTCAATGATCAAAATTTTGAGATAAGGTGATTTTTATCGATTTTAAGCATTTTTTCAATATTTTTGCAATTCCTGCCATATGATTAATTTAATGAATAAGTGAGGTAAAGTCAACAGAAAATATGCAAAATTATAAAGACTAATTTATGAAAGTTTATCTTTTAATATTAGAGTACTGTCAAAAATGTGTTATAGCAGAAAACAAAATTTGCAAAATTTAGTCCGAATTTCCTCTATTTAGCTTGAAGCCTATTTTTGTTTGAGCCTAATTCCATAATATAGTACAAATTTCGAATGTTATGTCAATAATAATTTATTTCATAAATACTCTTTGTGTTAAGAACAAATTTTACTAATGACATTGAACTTTATAACATTCCACATTTGAGAACTCAAACCCTGAGTAAACAACACCCTAAAAGGTGGCTTAATGATTGTATATCCTTTAAGCCACCTTTACACCACCTTTAAGGACTTGCTTAAAGATTATTTTTCGCCCTGTGCTTCAAAGTGATTCGATTTACTTTTTTGTAATGGTGGACTTAAATAATTTCTGTTTCATTTCATAGAGAGAGAGAGAGAGAGAGAGAGAGAGAGAGAGAGAGAGAGAGATAATGACACCATTAGGCTACATGTAGGAGAAAGCTTAGCACTAATTTTCTTTGGTAAGAGGACACAATGATGAATGGGTAATGGCAATATGTAAAACCATTAATTTTGTCAAAGTATAAAAAGGATTTTCGTAAATTAAAAAATGAAAAAGTAGTGTACTAATTTCTGTTTATGAACATATTATAATTATAAATTGAGCTATCAATGTATATTTGATCCATTAATATATGCAGAGAATTTCAACGGTGTATCTATTGAAAAGTTCATCAAAGGTCATTAGTTAATTGAGCTCATTTTAAACCTTCAGTAGTAACATTACAAAAGAATAAGTACAGAAGAATTCAGTTGTTTGTTATTATCTTGTGACGACACTTTTTTATGAAAGAGAGAACTTTTCAGTGAAAAGTATGTTTTTGCCGACCAGAATGTTCAAAATCATCATTTCAAATTATATAAAGATTTCATATATATCATGACACAAAATTAAGTTGATCATTCCTTAAAATGTGACATTTATCTAAATTGAAAGCAAAAATCGTAACAAAATTTAATTCAAAATATTTCAGTGAAAAAGAAGTTGACGAAAGAATGTTCTGCGAACCATGCTTTTCTGAAAACCTGCAAGTTCAGGCAACCTACTTTTGCAAAACATGTGATGATCCGGAACTATTGTGTGAAATTTGCGCTAAACATCATACTAGACAGAAACTTTTGAAAGATCACGAGTTGTCTAATGCCATCGGAGAATTTAAAAAAAGGTAGTTAGCCGAAAATTTAAAAACAAATATTAAGCCATACATATGTTCTAAGTAGAATATTCCTTTTAAAAAAATTCAGAGTTCGACTTATGCCTACCAATAAGTAAAGCTAGAGATAAAAGAGCTTAAGGACTCATTATCTTTTGTATATAGCAAACTAATCTTTATACGAGGGTCAAAAAAAAAATACGAAGACTTTTGCTATAGCTATGTTATCTAACGTCGTACAACTACTATATTCAGTAGACATATTTAAACAATTGTTTCTAACAATTTGAAATAAAAAAATTAATATATTCCTATATTTCTAAGAATTATTTAGAATCTAATTATGCAAAAATGAGGTCACAGCGCACGGTCAAACTAAGTGTTCTGTCATCAAAAACCCATATTATGTTGAAAGTAATATCTCTATAAATTGGGCTTAAAACCAAATAATATTGAAACCTAAAATCAAGAATTGTCATCATATTCTATGTGCCAAATAATGACGGGCTATATAGATTTGTTTAACAGATATCAGTAACTAAAGACATATAGTCGTCCTTAAAATTGACTGAAACGTTGAAGTCGCCGGACATCACGGCGCAACAAAAGGTATAAACAGTATGGATTCAATTCTGAAGAAAGCCGATAAAAACTGTGAAAATGCTCAGTGGTAAAGAAGGTAAACAATTATTTTCACATTTGTGTTTAACTCTTACACATGTTGTGGGGGTTGTGGTAACTGTACCGGGACATTAAACAGAACGAAAGAGAGTAGAATATCGGTAAATATTTGTCAAAAGAATAAACAGCGCTATCCGACATATAGGGATTTTCTTAATGTAAACGAAGAGACATGTGGTCAAAAATAAGAAAACTTCGAGGAACAAACTTATGATTTAATAACAAATGCTTAGCTGTGTTAAGGAAGGTATCAGAATGTCTCACTACCGAAATTCAAAATTACCGCCCCTAATACAACAATTTCGCTAGCTAGATGGCGCCACGCATGGTAGTTCCGGTTTCGTTTTCAAATGTAAGCAATGTCACGAATGTGAACTCTGTTGAGTCTGTCGCATCGAAGGTAAGCTATTTTAAACTTTAATGAAGTGTTAAATAGTTTTATATAAATATATGTGTTCGTATATATATAGTTTGTGGTAAACTACGACCCTATGTCGAATAGAACAACTTAATTTTTAATTTTAAGTACGTAAAAAAATCTCGTGCAGGAATCAATCAATCTGATGATTCGCTTGCTACATGCTATTTCGTCACATAGTTTACTCCGTATTTAGTAGTACACGTACTTATAAATCTAGATCAACTCTTGTTTGATTTTGCAGGATGAATGACTCTGGTCGTAATGACTCAGATGAAGAAGATAGTGAGGTTTTTGCCACTTTAACCCAGTTTTCCATTGATGAACTTATAAAATGGAAAAAGAAAGAATTACAGAGTTGGTCACAAAAAAGAAATATGAAGATTTCAGGATGTAAGTCTGTACTGGTACACAACATTTTGAGAAGTATTAAAGGGGAAGGAAAGTCAAAAACATAATTTATTTATTTTGATAAAGTGGTGTAAATTATCACATGTGGTCATGCTGTTTTGAAAAAAGAATACGTAATTAAGCTTTAATGAACGTTTTAAGTTGGAGAAATCGTATTTACTGGAGGCTGAGATGATGTAGAACTCTTTTGTATTAAAAACCAAAAAAATTAATTATTTTGACGTCTCACCATTTATTCCGGTTTGGTGTACATATACAAATGAATGTACAAAGTGCTCTGAATATAATTAACGCTGGTGAATGCCTTTCTGTTAGTCAAATAATCGTACATGTATCATTGTATGCATACGATGATACATGTATTTATTCTTTAGATTGACGTGTGAACTCAAACATTATCAATTTCGTTTAGTCGATTATTTGAGTAACAGAAAGGCATACAATGATACATGTATTTATTCTTTAGATTGACGTGTGAACTCAAACATTATCAATTTTGTTTAGTCGATTATTTGAGTAACATTCATTTGTATGCACGTTATGCATTTTTATAAGTAAATGACAGCTGTTAATCTGCTATCATTCAAAGTTGAAAACGACCTCGATTAATTTTTTTATTCCAAGTCAAGTTCTTCGCTAACTGAATAAATGTTATAATTGTAATTGGGATGTTTAAAATTCATTCTTTAAAGTCGGAATTACCATGTCGAAAAAAAGACGGCAGACATTTTCTATGATACTTGGCATCTGTTGACAATTTCCACATGTACGCGGAGATTTCTCCGACACTAACCTCCGCTTTAATATTTCAACGATCAGGCTCCATTTGACGTTAGTTTGTAGTTTGCAAAGGTAAAAGAACATTTATAGCATGTCCATTTCAAAAGGTCAATTGGTCAGTAGATTATGTCAACAAGAGTCTTGTCCAATCGATGTCTCTTGAGCATTGGTTGACAGTCATCGATTCCGACAATGTTGGTAAACAATATGTAGTCGATGTTATGTTGATAAGACAAACCGGAATATATGGTGTGACGTCATAGATTAAAGTTCAATGGAAGCCCCCATGGCGGCGGGGAATTTAAATTAAGCGATCGATTTTCTTGATTTATTCATTGTTCCGGGGTTTTTAATGAAAATAAATACGATTTACAATTATAGCAGATGATAATTATTTGATTTATTTTACAACATATTTCTAGTTTCCTTCCCCTTTAACTTTAATACCAGTGAGGAGTCATTAGAATCTGAAGATTATGGTGATGAAATTTCATAAACTATGCCAGACTTTGACAGTATTTCAAGCTGGGAATTCGTTACTTTTAAAAATTGTGTGAATATACGCCATGAAGATGTACTAAATTATTTTATCTACACAAAAAACCCAGTCAGTGGAAAGACTAAGAATTGTCACAGACAACTTAAAAAGGCAAACAAGTTTTGCAATGAAAATTTCTTAGGAAATTTATTTGTCAGCAATACCAATAGTCAGTCCTCTGCTATAAAAACTCAATGCAAACCCAGCATGAAGACATTTGCAGTAAAGAAAGATCCATATTATTCTATCAAGCTTGTATTTTCTAAAGAAACGGCTTTTGTACACTCGGCAGTGTGTACTTGCAAAGCTGGATTGTCTGGGGTGTGCAGTCATGTTGGAGGGCTTCTTTTACCCTTGTTGAAATAAATAGTTCATGTACTTCTCAGGTATGTCAATGGCAGCGACCTAGAAAAATAACGAACCCACCTTCTCCTAAAAAAAAATAGCAGATTTGCAGTTTAAGACTGATGGTGCTGATAAAGAAATACCTCAGAAACCATATCCAGGTGTCTACCAAACAAGTCCATGCAATGATCCTGATAAATTCTTAGCAGAAGTTTTGGATGGTCTAAAAACATCTTGCCCGTCTAGTGTACTTTAACAGCATCAAAAGTTGCCCTAATTTGCAAAAATAAGAGATACTTCACCCCCAGACAACCTCATCAAGCATTTACGTTCATACAGGTTACCACAAGCAACTGTCCCAAGCTTGCGTCATAGACGAAAATATGAAGCGAAGGCATGCAGATGCTATACAGAGCAACATAAAAAAAATGTGGTGGGAATGTTTCAGTAGCGAATGTTGGTCTTATTATTACCTCACAATTTCCTTTTCTAGGAGCTAGTGTTGATGGAGTCATATCATGTTCGAAATGCGGAGTAGGAATATTGGAAATAAAGTGCCCGTATGGAAAAGGAACAACCAAGTGGAGAAATAAAGAACCTGAAGAATGTTCTTCGAATAAAAACTTATTTGTGGAGCTTAGTGATGCTGGAAAATTATTGTTAAAATGAACACACAATTACTTTTATCAGGTAATTAGACAGCTTGCTGTACTCGAGCTTAAATGGGCAGATTTCACAATCTGGACGAAGAAAGGACTGTCAATTGGAATAATTGATTTTGATGCTCAGTTCTGCGAAACCCAAATGTTTTTTTCAAACTGAAACATTTCTATTCTTATTTCTTAACTGCAGAACTACTTACAGAGAGAGGTAAACGTGGATTGAAATTGTATAATTTAATGACATGTTAGTCTGTCCCAAGATAGTTATGCTGCACATTTGGACGATTTTTAATAAAAATACACATACCTGTGAAAGAAGTGCAATTAAAATCGATTAACGAGAAAATTTCCAAGATAAATTCATTTCACACATTTTCATTTTTTCCTCGTAAAAATTTAAAGGAATGAAAACAAATTTCTTATGGAGATTCATAATGGGGAATGTTGACATTATTTCTTCTATTGGAAGTCACTTGAAATTCTTCGCACAATTTTTCAACGTTATCATCCGGGCTTAATTATGGCTGATGCAATGAATATTCCGTGTAGACGTTCTACCGTATATTTAACTGTAATTTAAAACGTACCTGACAAGCTAGAGGGGGTCTCAAATGGTATATCTTTGGATTTGTTGATACCATTGAATGAACATTGTCTGAATCAAGAGGTTTAAAAAAATATTGAATAATTTAAGAAAAAATGTGGCAAAAATATCTTCAGATAGACTGTAGATATGTACATGTAACTAAACACTGTAAAATTCAAACTATAATGAAATGTCAAGTGGTGCAGCTTTGACATGACCATGTATTGCATAGTTTATAAATTATATAGAAAATAAAATATTAAAGAGGTTTGCTCTTCAGGTTTTTGAATGATCGTCATTACTATTAGTGCAAACCTTCTTAAATGAATATGAAGTCATACTGTAAACATCATTATCTTTAGTTAACAAATGCCTTTAATTTATTTTTCTCTGTTTTATGATGTTCACCATAATCAAACAACTTACAAAGTATATAACTAAGCAACACATACGAAGGCTGTTCTAACTGTTATGTGATGAGTAAATGGCTGTAAGAAGATAATAACTTTTCATAATTTGGAATTCTTATCGTGGACAAAGACAATGGAACAAATTTACAATATAGAATATGTACAACTAAGTTTATTAAATCAATCATCCATCATTAGATAACGAGCTTGTTTGATATGCATTTTTCAGAACAAATGAACATAAAATCTATTGATGTGCAAAATTCATATCATATACACTGCACTGAATAATGATTCATATCAAAGGACCATTGGGCCTTGGTAATGACTATCAGGATCAATCTTTCAAACTGTTTGAGTACATATATGTTGTGTTATAACAATATACATATGTTAAGTGCACACATTGGTTTTTTTTTTCACATTTGCATGCTCAGCTATGTTAAAGAAGGTCTAAGAATTCTACCACGTGTGATTTAGAAAAAATTGCATAAGCCCCGCCCCTTATTCATGAGATTTTACGAGATATGGCTATTTCGGTAATTAACAAACATCTACCAAAATGAATATGATTAATTATTGGGTTTGAATGGTTCTAGAAAGGTGTACTGAAATAAAATCATAAACTATTCTTTATATCTCGCGAAATCATGAAATTCCTTAGTCGTCTGATGACGTGTCGAGGCTGACTACGTCACATCGGCGCTTGCAGCTGTGATCAGAATAAACATGTTGAATTCAGTGATATATCTCGGAATTTAACTCGTTTACAACCAGTGTGGATAGAAATCGGCATAGGATTCAACTGAACAAGGTAGGATTTATCTGTACTTCCCCTAGATATTGTTTTATATAACATTTTTGAATAAGTTTTCTCGTTATGTCACAAATGAGATAATTTTATTACTATGCCCTGAAAATTGCTGAATCACACCGGAAACAGTTATATTGCCCTCCCGGAAACAGTTATATTTCACAGGAAATAGTTATATTGCCCTCCCGAAACTGTAATATCACCATCGCGTGCAAGAACTCTGCATATTTATTACGTCGGGTTCGAAATTCAGCGAGCCAGTTGCTATGCAAACGTAAACAGATCAGCGAATTTTAAACATGTCAGGCCAACGTCTGCGGTTTGTTCATCTAAATTCAGAGGAACTATCATTATTATTGATTAAGAATCAATGATCAGCGTATTACTTGACGTTTTACATTGTACATTGACTAAATATGAACATGTGCCATTAAATACTCTTGTGAATTAAATAAATATGTTGATAACCCGAGTTTGATTTGTTGAAAAATGTTATATAACATATATTACATGTCTTCTCGGGCAACAATACCAGAATATTTGTCCCTCGTTGACAGGAAAGTCCTGGAGTGTTATGTCGCCCTCTGCCTTCGGCATCGGGCGACATAACACTCCAGGGCTTTCCTGTCACCTCGGGGCAAATATTCTGGTATGTCGCCCTCGAAGCCATGTAATATATGTATAATATTATTTAACATTGTTGGATGGAACGGAAACGAAGCGAAATTACTCGGCTTCGATTTTGTTTACTTGTTTACTTTTGTTTTTCATGTAATATTGTGTTCAAACATAAGTTTAGTGACTTGATCAGGCAAAGTAAATGTTCTGCGTTTAGCTAGTTTTGATCATAAAGAGCATTAAGGCTCATTGTAGCTTTTTACTGGTCTCAAATCGCGATAATATTAGATCGCATTTCCTCCATGTTCAAAGTACAAAATAAAAAGTCCATGGCCAAACCCTGTATGTGCTAGCACTACAAAGATTACTATGAGATTTGGAATGATAATATGATGATTATAGACAAGATTGTAATGTTGTTTAAGTAAATCGAAATGTGTTATTTTATTCAGCCTTCTTTTATGAAGATCTTATTAATTTTATTTAAGACAAAATTAAAGTGTGTTCAAACTGAATTTCCACACATTTTAAAGAATAAACATTTGATTATGCCTGTTGTAATATCACTGAAATTGAAACCGCCATTTATATGCCCAATAACAGAGTAATGTTTCATTTTCATGTTATATTTAACACAATAGCTTGCTAATTATGACTCATTATAATTCATTTTCAGGGTTACTCAGGCAGTAGATGGTCCACTGAAAACACTTGTTGGGATGTTGATAAAAAGTAGGTACTATATAAATATTTCTTTTACTCACTAACTTCAATTTCATGTATAGTTTGTTGTTTTTTAATATCATATTGATAATAATACTAATGTAACCTATTATAATAATTTGCATTGATATCTATTGAAATGAAATTTGAAATTGATATATATTCATCATTTCAGGTATTGGTTTTCTTATCAACTGGACTACTTCCTTATATCAAAAAGACAGAAGAGAAGAACATATAGTGTGCAAGAAGAATTGTCAATTTCCATAAATTCCACATTATGACTGAAAAATACTAAAAATCAGAAAACACTAGTCTTGTTGAATAGTTTGTCACAGAAAAGCAATCTCTATAGTATTTGTAAAGTTGATTATTAAAATAAATTCTTGATAATATTGATATATTCTTTCTTCTCGCTTTCTTTAATTAGTACTAAAATATCTATTATAATTACAAGAAAACCTGATTATACATCAAAAGAATGTATTCATCAGCATAGTAACATAAATTATTATGAAACATAAATGTGTAAATTACAAACTCAACACTTACACCCCCCCCCTCCCCAATAAAGGCAACTGATGAAATTATTTTTTTCCATTTTCAAAAATTTTGTATTGATGATTGGTGTGAACAGAAACAACATTTTACATGTAACATTATTTTAGTGAAATTCACAGCGTTTAATTATTTTAAGAATGAAAATTAAAATCATGATCTTAGTCAGTGTTGCGTTTGAAATTCACGCAAATGACGCTGAAAGTGAAATGGGTCAGATAAAATGCAGTAGTGCAAGGGCATACACTTGATCAAATATATTGAAAATTTCCATGTCTTATCATTGTATCCCTATTATATCAAAAAGTGCTGGGAGCTGTATGAAATCGCTACGCATTCCATATAAATAAGCGTTAATTGCGGGAAATACCTGTAAATTGCTGTTCATACACTGTTTACATTGAATTTAATCATTGTTCTTACTTGAAGATTTTAAGCTCCCAGCACTTTTCGAAATTTTGAAGGTTCATTTTACAAGTTAGAAACAGATATAACTATATATGTTTATGTTATGCCCTTGCACTTGGCATTTTTTCGTATTAATACTGGTTCATCTATTTTTAGCAGTATCACGTGACAGGGTATTCCCAAGAGACTCAAAAATTGCTCATGCGATAACAAATTATTTAATTTGTATAATCGATAAAATATCACTTTGTTAAACAATTTTTTGGAGTAGAATACCAAGATTGTTCAAAGACTAACCTTTCATGTGATAAATATCGCTATTTTTTTATGGACGTCCTTAATATAGCTGAGTGTTGGTGGGTTTATTTGAGTCAACTCATATCTAGTTTAAATGCCAAAAATCTGACTGCTTGGTGTTCAGGCTTTTGAAGATTGCATTATTCATTTTCAACAAAACATATCATAATATACCAATACTACATAAGACTTAAGTGGTTTTTTTTAAATTCAAATACATAGTTTATGACAACTTATGGCTATTACAGAACTTAAATACATGAACCAACAATTTTCTTAAAAGTCACTCGTATGACTTGATAAAAATGCATTAATAAATATGTCACAATGACCAAGAACAGATTAGCTAATCCAATTTTAAATTCTGCAGAATGGAACAGATTCACTACTACAGTCATGATTATTTCAACAAAGGGGGGGGGGGGGTATAAATTAGTTATAGCAGTACATATACCAATAAATTGCTCTGCAAGATGTGCCTCAGTCAAAGGCAGTAAATTCTGTAAGATTTTGAAGTTTTTGACTTGTTCCATTTTCTACAACAATTCTGGGCGCTGCAATTTGTTGTGTCTTAAATAATTCTTTCTGAGTCATTTGTGCATTTGAAGCAATAAAAGAGGGTATAATTAAACCAATGTGACCTGGCAGCAAGTCAGCTATAGTGAATCCTTTATCTGCTTGTATAATGTCACCACTCTCAAGGAGTGGTAAAAAAAGGTGACCATCTCTCAGAACAATATGTCTGTCTGATGCACGACCTCCCCAAATACGTCATATAAATGACACAAGAGCATTTGGTGCAACACCGATCAAAACTTTAAAAGTATTGTGATTATTATATTAACTCCAGTCAAGTATTGTGCAGTAACGCGGGGGTGTTAAGGAAGCATATGGACAATTTACCGTCTTATTTTGACTGTTATATTCAAAATCGTACAATTAAATAATTATTTTGAATAAGATCAAAAACTTAGTATTGTCCTTTAAAATAGATGTCAGTGCAGTAAAATCGGGTAGTACATTACTGCCACACTGGTGCATTATCACGTGACAACTATAAATAGATTACGTATATTCCTTAACATAAAATGAGATAGAACAACACTACCCCGCGGTTTCCAAAATAAAAGAAACATACCAAATGAAAGCAAAACATCTCAGTTTAATCAAAACCGCTGCTAGAATCCTATGTTTTTCCTTATCAAAAAGTTATTCATCCGGTTCTCATAAAACCTTCCCAACTTTTATGTAGTTTGCACGGAAAACGGCAAATTGCATCAAAACAACACACAACATGGGATTCTAGCAGCACTTTTCAATTTAAGCATTGATCAAACTAACGATACGTATAAAATTTCAAGTTCAATATATACGGGGTAGTGTTGTTCTAGTCGGATTTTTATATCGTAAACAACGACAGAGGAAAGCCTGGCCGGGAAAGAAAAGCAAATTTACATACCTTTTAGCGTATGATTGATAAAACTTACATATCCCCCAGTATTTTGATGTTCAATTCTCAATAAATCACACCACAATACTTTATTAGAGTTCTTAGATTAGTTATATTTTGAATATGTTTACAATGCTTTCCGATCAAATTCACACGGCATTCAACTTTTAGTCATGACGTCATCAATGTGTAAATCTACGTAATACAAACTGATTTCTGGAAGAAAAGTGTCTACAGTATTTTTTATTTGTTTTTGATCTACGTTTCGTTGCTTAGATATTTGAATAAGTACATAATAACTAAGATTTGTGATTTCACGGAATTACATGTAACTCAGATTCCATATGCTTCCTTAACATCCCCGCGAAGACTACTAGGTCTTTCGCCAAAAAAATTATGTAGCATCAATTACTATTCTTACATCGGGCATTTCAACAAAACTTGTCGGCAAATTTGCTAATGTCTGTTCCCTAGTGGGCCAGGGAATAAGCCCTTTCATATGATCATACATAAAATTAATCCATGCACATGGCGAAAAACAATCTGTAAGCAAGTCCTTAAAGGTGGCGTAAAGGTGGATTAAAGGATATACAATCTTTAAGCCATCTTTAAGTCACCTTTAAGTTGTGCTTATAGGTCCTTAATGTCCAAACTTCTTTAAGTCACATTTAAGCCATCTTTAAACCACCTTTAAGCATCTTTAAGTGGCATTTACGCTTTCTTTAAGTTGTCTTTACACCATCTTTAAGTGTTCCCTTTAAGTCAAATTTGATCAAGCTGAACAATTAAAACATATATATATTAAATGCAAAAGCTCTTTTATAGGGATGGGAGGGGGTGATATGAGTGATGATATAATTTCCAAGGAAGGGAGGGGGGGGTGTTCCAGGCGGGTTTTGATAATCGCTACTTAAAGACAGATCGCTATCATCTACACCGCTCCGAAAGATACAGATTGCAGTTATAAAATTCTTTATAATTCTTTAATTTCAAAACTATTGTAGGGGTAAGCGCCGTCTCTGTATCTAAATCTGGTCATGAAATTATATTAAAGTGTGTTTGTTTCCTATTAGAGATTAATCAGAGAAATATATATATATATATATATATATATATATATATATATATATATATATATATATATATATATATATATATATATATATATATATATATATATATATATATATAAAGCACTAAAAATGGCTAACGACACGAGCAATAGAAATGCTGACAATTTCTTTTGTTCGTGTCGTTAGCCATTTTTAGTGCTTTTTATATTCAGTTTATTGGTTTAGTATCTATATATTAGATCCGACACTTTAAAGATGCCTAGTGTTGTTGATTCTATTCAGTGCTTTATATATATATATATATATATATATATATATATATATATATATATATATATATATATATATATATATATATATATATATATATATATATATATATATATATATATATATATATATATATATATATATATATATATATATATATATATATATATATATATAAAGCACTGAATAGAATCAACAACACTAGGCATCTTTAAAGTGTCGGATCTAATATATAGATACTAATATACATTGTATATATCTTAGTTAAGCCGGGTATTATTAATTAGAATAAAGATAATGAAGCAAAAATGCATAAATTTATTTAATAATCGGTTTAAGGTTTGTATGTTTTTTTTTTCAATTTTAATTATTTCTAGGTCTAATTCTAGATCTGATAGATACATGTTAAAGATGTTAAAGATGAAAAGACTCTCAACTGCCTTTGTTATATCGGGCAGGATATTACTGCTTTGTTTGTCTAGACATAGTTTTGTTTGTTTGTGTATATCAAATTAAAGTCTTTTGTTTGTCCAACTTAAGAAAAACCCTTGGAATTAAAACATAATATACAATATATACACAACATGTGTGTCGTGTGCCTAGGTGCAAGTTTGTGTATATCTAATTTGAGTCTATTGTTTCTCCAACTTAAGAAAACCCCTGGAACTAACACAGAATATACAAGGTATACACAACAGGTGTGTCGTGTGCCTAGGTGCACATCAGGGTTTCTAATGGTGTTGAAATCTTAGAATGTACGTGTATACGTCTAGTGAATAAAAATTTATTTAAATTTGTAATTCATTTTCAAAGTATTATTTCCTAACTCTGGGTTGTAAAAATGTTACGTCTGCAAATAAAAGACACATGTATGTAAGAGTAAAATCTAGAGGCTAATTAATTACTCTATCAGTGATTAAATAGGGGTTATTTATTTAGATATATGCATATATGGGTAAATATGTCACATACCCGGCCTGGTACATCATACAATTGTATGTACAAGTATATGTATACATCATTTACAATTACCACATGCTGTAAATACGTCACCGGTAATTGGTAATATTGTTTGTTATAGAATTGATAGTCTAAAATTCATGTATACAATTAAATATTTTAACATACTGAAACGGCGCCGTGATCATGAAAACCAGGAAATTGCATTTAACTAATACCCTAATAGTCTCAATGCATTTAATAAAAGAAATGACTTAATCTTCTTTCTTGCATTTCATTTAGCTATAAATTAAATGAACGTATATCTACTCGGTTTAAATTTATTAACTAAGTAGGTCTACTAGTAAGCCTAACGGTTTCCATTTAGGTATAATATATTTTTTTTCACTGAAGACCAAGTTCCGTATTTCATTCTAAAAACATGCATGCATGTAATTCAATTAGATATACTTTGTAATTGATTGTTACAAACTGAATGGAAGTCAAAATCTTTTCAAGTAAAAAATACACATTCAATACATTGATTCAATATACACTTATATATTGGTCATAAAAACCACATAAATATATAAGTTGATGTGGCGCAGAGGGTGTGAGGTGATGCTGGAAAACAAAGGGTGCCGGGTTCAATTCTCGTCTTGAGCGTTTTGATTTTTTTTTCTAGAACAAAAACCGTTTTAAATACCTTTTCTATCATAAAGTTAATACATTTTGTTGGAAAATTAAGCACAATATTGAATTAAACGTTTTTTTAATGGCTTAAAGGTAGCTTAAATGTAGCTTAAAGGTTGAGCTTAAAGGTGGCCTAAGAAGTTTGGGCATTAAGAGCCTATAAGTTGTCCTTAAAGGTGGTTAAAGGTGGCTTAAAGATAGTCTTTAAGTTGCCATTAAGCCACCCTTACGCTTTCTTTAAACCACCTTTAAGCAACACATATAGCTTAAAGGTGGCTTAAAGATCATCTTTAAGCTACCGCTAAGCACCTTTAAGCTATCTTTAAGGAGAACTTAAAGATGGTCATTCATCCTGTGATGTGTTAAGAATTCTTGATACAGACATTATTGAAATTCCAAAAAGATCTTCTAAAATTTCTTCTAATAAACCTAATTGGAGTCGTAAACAAACTAAATAAAACTCATCAATTGGACGTAATTTTCTTTTCCTTCCTGGTTTCGAAATAAATTAATTGACTTATATTTTGTCTTTTATTTCTGTAGTTTACTTTCGACCTTCCCAGTATGTCAATTTATCTGCCCCATGTTGTAACAATAAGTTAAAAATTAATGTAAATGTTGCAAAGTTGTTTGGAAATCCAGTGTAATAACGTGTTTTTGTCATCATTGTTTTCCAAATCTTCAGGCACAAGTTTGGGTAGATGTGTTTGAGTTACTCTTTCTTGCTGTTCATGGGTATTTGTACTGTTAGTCTGTGCTGACATATTGGTATTCACAACAGATGACTAGGTTGAAACATCCTGAGTTTTACTTGTTATTGTAATGCTAGGAATAATAGTACTGTAATCATTATCATAATTGGAGATATTGTAAAACTTTTCACTGTCATTATTTTCATCCCATTTTTTGTTCTAAAAAGGGGACAACTTGAAGAGCTTTTTTTTTTTAAGGAAAGGTCCACATGAATAGTCACTGAAAATTTAGTACAGGTATTTCCTTCAAAATGATTACAAAGTCTTGTATTAGAGGAAATTGGAGCATTCGGCTTCACTAGTTTTATTCTCTGAATCCAAATTGAGCGCCGCTTTATCTCCTCTTTACTTAAACCTCCAGGCAGGCAATACAGTGAAATTTTGGTGCCATTTTCAAGAATTTGCCCTTGACTGTTTGAGAGAAGAACACAGTATCTCTTCCCACCACTACATATTTTGTTTTCCAAAATTACCTGAAAAAATCTTTAAGTTCTGTAACTTTGATTTGAAATATTAATATATATGTACCCCCTCCCCCTTTGCCGATGTTTGCATGATAAATTCTGAATGAGTTAACCCTTGAACGCGTGACAAAGTGTGCATTACCAACGAAATTCTTCAAAAGCTTAATAACATCATCAAACCGTTTTATCCCAGATCATCCCGCGATTTCGAATGTAAGATGCAATTTTTGCTATGTCATTCTGCAAATAATTACGTTGTGTTTGCTGTTAATAAGTATGCGTATATATTCAGTATAATATGAATTTTTATTATAGGCATGTATCCAAAACTATATATCAATAACACTCACCTCTTCGTTAATGTTAAGTCCTAAAACTTGTAATGGCTAAAATTAGATGAAATTTGTTATGATCAAAGTGAAACCGGAACTACTTCGCTGCATATAGCCGGTATCGCCACCTAGCGTTTCAAGGGCATTCACTCGGGATAGCGGTAGTGAGCGATTCTACCACGTGTGATTTGGAAAAATTTGCATAAGCCCCGCCCCTTATTTTAATGAGTTTTTACGAGAGTTCGGTAAATAACCAACATCTACCAAAATGAATATGATTAACTATTGGGTTAGAGTGTTTCAAGAAAGGTGTACTGAAAAAAAAACATCAACTATTCTTTACATCTCGCGAAATCATGAAATTCCCAAGTCGTCTGATGACGTGTCGAGGTTGACTACGTCACACAGGCGCTTGCAACTGTGATCAGAATAAACATGTGGACTTCAGTGATATATATGGGAATTTAACTCGTTTACAACCAACATCGATGGATCTTGGCATAGGATTCAACTCGACAAGGTAGGATTTATATGTACTTTCCCTAGATATTGTTTTGTTTTATTTGATACTGGGGTATGAAACAGAAACAAAGCGAAATTCCTCGGCTTCAATTTTGTTTACTTGTTTACATTTGTTTTTCATGCAATATTGTGTTTAAACATCAGTTTAGTGACTTGATCAGGCAAAGTAAATGTTCTGCGTTTCGCAAATTTTGATCAGAAAGAGAACAGAGGCTCATTGTAGCTTTTTACTTGTCTCATATTGCGATAATATTATAGCTCGCATTTCCTCCATGTTCAAAGAAAATGTAAACAATGAAAGGTCCAAACACTGTATGTGCTAGCACTACAATGATTACTGTGAGGATCTGGATTGGATATAGAGAAAACTGTATTGATGCTTATGTAAATCGAAATGTGTTACTTCATTTAGCCTTATTTTATGAAGATTACATGTATGAATAGACAAAATTAAAGTGTTGTTCAAACGGAATTAACACACACTCTAAAGAATTAACATCTGATTATGCCTGTTGTGATATTTATTAAATTAAAACTGCTATTAGTATGTACAATAATTGTTAATGAGTAATTTTCGATGATTTTCATGTTTTTTTAGCAGAATTGTTTGCTAATTATGACATCATTCATTTCAGGGTTATTTAAGCAGTAGGTGGTCTACTGGAGACACTCTTTTGGGATGCTGATTAAAAGGTCGTACTCTAGAACTATTTCTTTTTTTCACTCACTAACTTCATGTGTATTTGGTTGTTGTTTTTTAAATCATATTATTATATCATGTCACCTATCAAAATATTTTTCATTGATACCTATTGAAAATAAATTTGAAATTGATAAATATTCATCATTTCAGGCATTGGTTTTCTTATCAACTGCACTGTCTCCTAATATAAAAAAAACAGAAGAAAAGAACATGTACTGTGCAAGTAGAATGGTCAATTTCCATAAATTCCACATCATGACTGAATAATACTGAAAATAAGAAACCACTAGTTTTGTTGAACAGTTTGTCACAGCAAAGCAATCTCTATAGTATTTGTCAAGTTGATTATTTTAATAAATTCTTGATATAAATATTGATTTTCTTGATTTCTTTATTTATTACAAAAATATTAATTATAATTACAAGTTAACCTGATCATATATTAAAAGTATTTCTTATTTATGTACCTGCAAAATAACATAAAACATAATGAAACATAAATGTGTTAATTTACAAACTAAACACTAAACCATGTTTACACCCCCCCCCCCCCCCCCCACCCGCTCGCTTAAGCGCTAAAGGCAAAAGATGGATTAATTTCACCAATTTCAACAATTTGGGAATGATGACTGGTATGAACAGAAACAGCATTCTAACATTATTTTAGTGAAATTAATGAAAATTAAAATCATGATCGTAGTCAGTGTTGCGTTTGAATTTCACGCAAATGACGCCAGAAGTGAAATGGCCCAGATAAAATACAGTAGTGCAAGGACATACACTTGATCAAATATATTGAACATTTTCATGTCTTACCATTATATCCCCATTATATCAAAAAGTGCTGGGAGCTGTATGAAATCGCTACGAATTTCATATAAATAAGCATTCCTTGCAAATTGCTGTGCATACACTGTTTACGTTGAATTTGATAATTGTTCTTACTTGAATATTTCAAGCTCCCAGCACTTTTCAAAAATTTTGTTCATTTTAAACTCTTGCACTTTGCATTTTTTTCGTATTATTCCTGATTCATCTATTTTAAGCAGTATCACGTGACAGGGTATTCCCAAGAGACTCAAAGTTTACCCAAGCGATAACGAATTATCTAATTTGTATATCGATAAAATATCACTTTGTGTTACATTTTTTTGGAACTGAATATCAAGATTATTCAAAGGCTAACATTTTATGTGATAAATATCCTAATTTTTGTTGGACTGGGTGTGAACAAATTAGAAATCAAGTGATATAGACCCGATTTAAATTGTATGGCGAAAAGCACAACTGACGAAGGGTGATATAAAGATTGGATATTTCTGTAAACTGTACATGCGTCATCTTGACGTCGGGTTTACAACGTTACCGTGCGCCGTGGTGACAAAACATGTTGTTTTAAAATCGGGTAACTAAAATACCTTTTTATGAAATGTAATGAAACTTCGTATATCAATAAAATATATGTTGTTGCTTAACTTAATCTATAAGCTATGACTTTTATTAAAAAATTATGCCCAATTGTCTTCGTATTTTTTTATTGACCCACGTACCTAACTAAACTTTGACCCGTGCATGCACGGGTAGGTATTGAATATGATAAAGGACATTTACGAAATAGATGCATCATCTACACACTGTATTGTTGACATTAACATAACAAAGCTTTAAGCCTTCAATAATGCTATTAATTTCACTACACTCTGCTTAATTAGTATAATCTAACTGTGTCTAGGGACAGGCCATTGCCACAGTTAAATTGCCTCCCATATACTTATAATGTAGCAAAAAAATCAGAATCGCTCCGAAACGATTTTGGAGAAAATTGTTGATGCTGCATTGAAAAAAAACCCAGTTAAATTGTTCATAACAAACCATTTTGAGGCTTAAAATACCTTTCATTTAAAAATATATTCATATTAAAGAAGAATGCAACACGTTTTATACTCGCTTTGAATTTACACACCATTTTGACATTTGGAACTCTCGGGATTTTTTCATATTAAATGCACAGAGTTAGGGATATTTCCGTGTTTCCCTTGATAAACAAAATATATGACAAATTTCCAATGAAAATTTGCAAGTATTATAATAACGTTGAATTTCTGAGTTTATCCTTGCAAATGTGATATTGTGAATAAATATAAACTACTAGTATATACAGAGCCTCCCGTAATGAGCATGAATGTAATGCGCATGCGCAAGATTGTCCAAATAATCCAGATGATTTCCGGATTTTTCAAAAAAAAAATTCGTCGATTATTAATTTGTGAAGCTTGATTGAGAAAAAAATAAAAACAAATTAGTAACCTTCAAGTACCAATAATGTTTAAGATATATAAAACAAAGGACATTACTCCTCCGATTTCTCGGTATTAAAGCCCCAAAAATCAAGTCTATTATCTTAATATAGTAGTATAGATGGTGTGTATGGTGTGTTGAGGTATTTTCGTTATTAATCGAAGGTTAAATTGATAACTCGTAATGATTGTCAATGTATGAAAGTGTCTATCAAACGCTCTGATATGCTTCTTGGAAAACTCACAATAGAGTCAGAATAAGATATTTATTTTGAAAACAAAAACACAAAATTACGTGTACTGCATTTATACTAAACGTTTTTATTTACTCCTTATCATAATTAACAATCTTACAACCCCCCCCCCGAGATAACGCCGTTAGGAAGGAGACAGCTTCCAATTTAGATTTCTTTGGTAAGGGGACACAATGATGAATGAGTAATGGTAATATGTAAAAAGAATCGTCAATATATAAACAAAGTACTCAAAAACTGAAAGCACTAAGTCCGAAAAAAAAGGTTTAAAAAATACAGAATGTTTTGAAAATACATTAGTGTAGCGGATAGTGGATGAAATATTTCACTTGTGGATACAAGCACCAAATTTTGCATGAAGGTTCCTTGAACATTACAAAAAACATCGTTGGCCAAGTTTTGGTCATTTCACAAGATGGCCGCCTCTTATTTCAAAATGGCGTCTTTTTTCCATAATGTTTTCATGATATTTTAAATATTTCTGGGTAATGTTTTTTATTTTCTGTGAAATTATGAAGAAGAATTTGATGTATGATATAATTTGATGTTCATTTCATATATGAACACTATGCGCATGCGTTTAAAAAGATGCTGCAGCTCATTTGTGAATGTACATGATCTAATCGTCTAAGCAGTTGCACTGTAAAGAGCAGTGCAAAATAATTCGGACATGAAACATTTGCATTCCCCAAAACAACTAATATTACATCATTTCATGAAGCCGCCATTGTTGGTAAGGATGTCCAGTGTGAAATATGAAAACCGTAATCTTTATCCCAACCCCATCTGGAAGGGGATGGTGAGTTTTGTCATTTGTATAGTGACTGACCCAATGTATGTTTAGCTTGCAATACAGATCTCTTAATATGATCTACAAGAGCAGCTTCTGAGCGATCGAGGGATGCTATTGTACGGACGCTGCTTACGAGCAAAGAGGTCAAGGCGCGTGTCATTTACTCTATTGGCAGTGCTAGACCGAACGTACATGATGTGTACAAATTGATTATATGTTCTGTCACACAGTCACAAGGAGAACTTGAGAATCCGAATACCATTGCAACACTGTCAAACACATTTCAGCCTGCCATGCTGTCATTTTACATGTCCCATCAAATTCGGTCTCTGTATCACAATCTGTGAATGCATGAAAGAATTAAAGTGCTTTTGATCTTGGACCCACTGATCAAACATTATCATGAATTGGTATCGATCGCAAATTCCTGCCCTTTCACCCATAACTCATCAACTTTCAAATCATCAAAAACTCCCACACCAATAACAACAACAATATGTATCCGAACTTGATTTGATACTACCCAAGGCTGCATGTTTTGTATGTAGGAACATACAAGTGTCAGCTTCTTCATGGTTTCAAGATGATACAAAGTCTGTATATATAGCTCTGTTACTGACAACATTTTTTCCTTTGTTACAACTATAGTAGTTTCTGTCGTTATAGTTACAGATACGATTTTGTTTGCTAAAAACCCAATAGTTCAGTTTTTTCTCGATACACCGAAGAAAAGAGTTCCAAGTCTACTGTTTCCAGTTACCTACCCTCTAGATTCTTTGACAGTTAGCAATATCGCATCATCATCACCTTTTACAATTACACTGTTCTGCTCATGGGCTTGTGCAATGGCTATGCTTGAAAAATTCAGTGATTCAGTTTTTTAATGGTAAAGTTTCCAAACAAAAAGCTGATTCTTCAAAGACATAGTTAGCAAATTTAGAAGATAACTGTAGCCTGTTATCTAGACTTTTATTTCCTGTCAGAGCAATGTGATTTCAAGAATTTTTGGAATATGAAACCAGAAATTCCCCCCTCTCTCTCTCAAAATGTTTTTTGAATACTGGTGTGAACTCTCAGTCGATGCCTATTTTGGAAGCTAGTCAAGTATTCCCAAACAGTGTACCGACAGTTCCCTCACTTGTTATTGACGGCCCATCATTATAGTTAATTCAAAACAACCGAACAATATCAAACCTTTGATAACAATGCCAATGACATTATCCTAGCGCATTTCGCTTGTGCAAGGCTATTGTCTTCGATGTTTACAAAGATGATAACCATAAAGGTGAAAGTAGAAGAAAACGAGGCATCAGATCTAGACGGAAGATAACTAGAAACACTGGACCGCCAAACTCTTGGAACACTTTTTTTCGGTGTAACGAGAACAAAACAAGACCATCTGGATTTAAGCAGACCAAAATCGTATCTGCTACTATTACCACAGAAACTACTATAGTTGTAACAAAGGAAAAAATGCAAATCAATGCATAATGCAAATGCAAAACATGCAGCCTTGGGTACTATCAATTCAATCATCACAGTAAGTTCGGATAGAGATTGTTGTTGTTATTGGTATGGTTGTTTTTGATGATTGAAAAGTTGATGAGTTACATGTGTATGGTGACATTTGGAAAGGGCAAGGATTTGCGATGGATACCAGTTCATGACATTGTTGGATCACTGGGTCCAAGATCAAAGCATTGTCATTCTTTCATACATTCACGGACTGGGATACAGAGTTCGTATTTTTTTGAGACAGGTAAAATGGCAGAATGGCAGGCTGAAATGTGTTTGAGAACGTAACAAAGGTACTCAGATTCGTAAGTTCTCCTTGTGACAGTATAACAGAACATATAATGAATAAACTAGAAGAATTTGTACACATCATGTACGTTCGGTCTAGCACTTCCAATACAGTAAATGACACGCGCATTGGCCTCTTTGCTCGTAAGCAGCTTCCATACAATGGCATCCCTCGATCCCCCAAGAGCTGCTCTTGTAGAGCATATTAAGAGATCTGTATTGCAAGCTGTACATACTATCACCGTGTGAAATGTTCCCTTTGGACATGACACATTTTCCCCTGTCACTGGCGTTGAGTGACTTTGATCTGGACACCCTTAATTGACTCACAGTTTATCTGAGTAATCCGTTAATTGAAGTAACTCTATTATTCTCTTTTATTAAACATGTTTTGTTATCTATATGTAATTGTTGGCCATGTTTAATTATTCGGCAGTTGGAGAGCGACGGTCAAGGCGATCGTCCACCGACTCCCGATATCGCGGAATATTGAAATAAGTTGCGGAGTTTTAATAAATCTTGTAAAACGAATACCGACCGACTTGTGCATTTTCCATGGGTCACAATACATTTGGTCAGTTACCATGAAAGTAAAAAACCACAGCATCCCCTTCCAGATAGGATTAGGATAAGATTGCGGTTTTTCGGTTTCACACAAGACATCCTTACCATCAATTGCGGCATCATGTCAAAAACTACTGAAATGTTCATGTAATATTAGTTGTTCTGGGGAATGCAAATGTTTCAAGTCCGAATTATTTTGCACTGCTCTTTGCTTAGACGATTAGATCATGTACATTCAAAAATGAGCTGAAGCATCGCTTTAAACGCATGCGCAGAGTGTTCATATATGAAATGAACATCAAATTATGTCATATAACAAATTCTTCTTCATAATTTCACAGAAAATAAAAACATTACCCAGAAATATTTAAAATATCATGAAAACATTATGAAAAAAGACGCCATTTTGAAATAAGAGGCGACCATCTTGAAAATGACCAAAACTTGAATGGCCAACGATAATTTTTGATCAAGTAATGTTCAAGGAACCTTCATGCAAAATTTGGTGCTTGTATCCAGAAGTGAAATATCTTGATGAAATATTGACTAAAGCCGCTACACTACATGGGAAGAATGATTATTGATTCGGGATTTGTTCGTTATTGTAAAATTTGTGGAAATCTAAAATATTTATAGAAATTTTATAACGATATAGCCAGTTAGTTTTATATATTTTTTTTCTAGTGTTTAGTAGAGCTTCACAGTACATACTTCTTGTAACAAAAACAAAAGTAAAATATGATTTTTGCCAATAACAAAAATCGGATGATAACTATTATTGATTTATGTTGATTTGCTACTTTTTATCATCTCTTTGTTGTTATATCTGACATCTTTCTATTACTACATTTCTATTTAGTATTATATGCATTAAGAAAAATTGTTGATAGCTGTAAGGTATAAGCTCGGCATATTATTGGTAAACAATGGTCTCATGACTTGTAAACTCTTGACAAATAACTTAAAAACGATAAAAATGTTGTAATGCATTATAGAAGCAAAGTTGTTGATCGTAACAATATCTATCAGGTAAAATCATTGCCACACCCATTTATTACGTAATTAGGGATTTTTAGGGGCCAAAGTACTTAAACTTTGACGCAATATATTTAGAAAAGGATACATATTTTGCTAAGCATTGTAGAAGAGAAAAATGTTTGCATTTATGATTCTGATCGATACCATTAATTAAAGCACCAATGTCTGTCCCCATTAAGGATATAGAGGGCTGCCCCCTAAAATATTCAATCATTTGTATCTAAAAAATGAACAACAATTCTAGATAAGTGTAAGAGCAAAAAATGTTAGTATATGTGAGGTCTTTCGAATTAACTCAAGAAAAAGGGGCTGGCCCGCCCCTTACATTAGGGGCCAAGACACTCGTAGATTCTATTACAAATACCTTAAAAACGATCAAGATTTTGTAATGCAAAACAGAAACAAAGTTGTTGATCGTAGCAATATCAGTTTGTAGAACTCATTGCCAAACCAATTAATGACGTAATTAGGGATTTAGGGGACAACAATCTTAAATCTTTAATGTGCTGTATGTGAAAGAGCAAAACTCTTTGTTAAAAATTTCAAAGGATATTGACAATCGTATGCATTATCTGAAAGGGAGTGGTTGAGGGGGGGGGGGATTCTGAAATTGCATTGATATCTTTATCGTACCGTTTAAAAATTGAACGGAAGACCTACTCGTTACTCGTAACGAGATCGTATCTAGTTCCAATTATTACTTAACACCTAATTGACAACTCAATGCTTAACACAAATTTTTCTTTCAATTCTAAGTCTAATCAAATCATATATTTGAGCACCTGTATCTGATATTTAATAATGAAGACCCTTAAAAAAATTAATTATAATATTTCAAGAAAAACTGCATCTGCATGAAGGATAACTTGAAAATAGAAAATTATCCCTATTGTATGGTTATGAATTTTTACGAGTACGATTTCTCCAGTATTCTCTAGGATGCACCAGTAGGTGAAGGTGTTACGGAAACCCGAAAACGAAAATGGAAGTAGATTTAGAAATTTGTCAACAAAAAGGCGCTGCAGATATGCTTAGCGCTTTAACAAGTATTTTCTTGAATTGATCTAATGATAAAATCAGTTAGTACTTGCAGCGTTTAAGCATATATATTTGTATGCACATATGATGCGTTTTGCTTATAAATAATAGTTACGGAAACAGTGTCATTGCTTTAAATTATAAAAGGACCGTCTAACATTGAATGTAAATTTAACAATATCATAATTTTGTGAAAGGACATTACTAAAAAAATCATTTTTTTAATCAAAGTTTTAACAAGGATATACAATGGAAACATACAGAAGTAACATTACAAATAAATATGTTAAAAAGCAATTAAATGTATTAGTTTGTCATTGTCTTACATGTATGCCGACACTTCTTATGATCGATAGGGATATTAAATAAACAGTATGTTATATGACCAATATTTTTGATTACATCATTTCAATGTGTTGAACGACTTCACTTTGTTATATAACAAAACTACATTTATGCTCGATTAAAATATAGCACTAAATTCATTTAACAACAAACATTATAATTTTAATTATTTCAGTGAGAAAGTTATAAACGAAAGGCAGCTCTGCGAACCATGCTTTTCTGAAAACCTGCAAGTTCAAGCAGCATACTTTTGCAAAACATGTGATGATCCGGAACTACTGTGTGAAACTTGCGCTAAACATCATACTAAACAGAAACGTCTTAAACATCACGAGTTGTCTAATGCCATTGGAGACTTCCAAAAGAGGTAGTTGGCCGAAAGTGTTAACACACATATTAAACCAATATACCAATCTAGTATACCAATATTCTGATTGAAGTTGTTGATTAAAGGAATCTTTTCCAATATTCGACTAATGCTTGTTAATAAGTAGCTGGCGTAAAAAGTGCATTTAATCTTCGGCTGATAATTTAAGTAAATGTTTATACATGTTTAGTAGGGTATGTGTTGACAAGTTTGTTTATTATATACATTTTACAGTCCAAGCAGATTTAGCGCCGAGGACAAAACGATTTTACAAGGAATAAGCAAATTAGGCTTATATCTGACACTCAAACCATTTTTTATTGCTTATTAAAAGTTTATACCATCTTTTCGTTTCATTTTGTTTACCTGGCACTATCAAAAAGCTTGATAAGCAGAATAGATCAATTTACGTATGAGAATGTAGATAAACTAATCATTGAATAAAGAAACACTTGTCAAGACGATCGCGTCATGAAAAGCATGTGCAAAGGTGGACATAGTTCCAAATCCCCGCGCATTTTTCATTTTTATTTTATAAACAACAGTAGGGTATAAAGTAATTTTATAGTTAAAGATTAAAATTTTTATATAATGAATTATAAATGTCCTTTTTGATTTCAATATTTTTTTTCGATTCAAAACTGTCCAGTATGTCACCTTTAGGCGTCTAGTTAGTAGAACTGCAAATAACTTTTTGGACAGTTGCAGAAAATGATATATTTTCCTGAAACGGTTTAACACAAGACAATGTCAAAATGTTTAAATGCTCGTTAATGTATGGATGTGACTATCATACGCCTTGATATGCTTCTTAAAAATTCAAAACACAAACAGTACAAGATAAAAACCTTGAAAAGAACATGAAATGATGCATTCATGTAGTTTTCATCCACACCATGTTACAACTAACAATTGCACAAAAAGGTTACTGATCGATTTTAGACACTGATATTTTTGTTTTATTCCTGATTATTTGTATTTATTTATTTCTCTAATTACGAGAATTTTAAGAGAGAGAGAGAGAGAGAGAGAGAGAGAGAGAGAGAGAGAGAGAGATACGGAGAGAGATTAGTAGTTGACAGCTTACAAATAAAACTTCCTTGGTAAGGGTACAAAATGATGGTTGAGTAAATACTAAGTTTTAAGGGTTCAAAGTCACGATTTTGGTCAAAGTCTACTTTTCTGTTTTTATTTATCTACAATGCCTAACGAATGTATTTCTAATAATCAATTTGAAATAAATTTTGAGAATCAGACGTATAGTTGTAAACAAGATACAGTGCTTTCAATTCTTTGTCATGTTAACAAAGCTCGTGTCCTGTTTTTGTTAACATAGATTCAATATAACACTAAGGAATCTTTTTCAATCTAAATTGTGTAATTTCTTATCCATTAAAGCATAAATAAACAGTTCCGAAGCTTTAACACCTTCAATCTAGATCAACAGCTGGAATTTGCACTTTAACATTCAAAATGTAAACAAAAGCTTGGTTTACACATTAATAAATTATAAGCTATGTTACTCGCTCATTACTCAACGAAAGACACTCAAATGTTAATTGCATATCAAAAATGCGCAACTGAAGCATTGTACAATGTAATCATTAAAATTGGAAAAATAGTTTTAAGCAAATATGTGATCACGTCCTTTTAACCATTGTCAATATATAATTCTATTTTTTTTTTCAAGGGAGAAATCTCAAGTAGTTTTAGTACCTTTGAACGTTTTATTATATCCATTAAAATATGCAAAGACTTTAAATATGGCATTTTTTAAGTTCTTGAAACAACATTACTGAATTGAACTCAATTTTCAGTATCTAAGTTTTTCAGTACTCTTCAAAAATGTAAAAGAAACTGTTTACGAAATATGTGATGACGTTACTAGTGGGTTTTTTGTGTCAAAACAACACTTTTCAATGAGAAATAAAGATATTCAGTTAAAATTAAGTTATTCGACAAAGAAATGTTTTAGAAGAATATTTCAACATTTGCAGCCATTTCAATTTTTATGCAAAAAATTAGTTTAAACTCGTTTAAAACGTGAAAATGGCATTTATAAGAATTAAGAAAATTTAACAATATTAAATTGCAAATATTTCAGTGAGATGGTAATAGAGAAAAGAAAGTTCTGCAAACCCTGCTTTTTTCACAACCTGCAAGTTCAAGCGACACACCTTTGCAAAACATGTGATGATGAGGAACTTTTGTGTGAAACTTGTGCTCAATACCATACTAACCAGAAATTATTTAAAGATCACGAGTTGTCTAAAGACTTTGAAGACGTTCAAAAGAGGTAAAAAAATAAAGTCTTGCCCATGATTTGAATAGAAAATTGTCCTGAATTTTTTTTTTCTTCAAAATTTAACTACTTGTATTTCCGATCAATAAGTAAATGTAGAGTTCAGATTGCTTTCAAGTTTTCATTATCTTTGGTGAATGGGCAACTCATGAATTAACTTTTGAGAGGGATGTAGGCGTTAATCAGAAATGTTAACTTGCCTTGTTACGGTCCTTGAGTATATGAGTTTGTAAATTAAACGCCTTTATATTACAAAAAATCAGTCCAAAACTTTTTTGTAAGCAATAATCACAATTTTTTTTTTCAATGGGTAGCTCCTAGGTCGACCATTTTTTAAAACCGTGAGCCAAAGACCTGATGCTGAATTTAAGACCTGCATCTACCGAGAAACACTTAAGTGCTAGTAAAAACTAAAATATTTAACTACTCAATTTTAGCTCACCTGCAAGCTGCAAGCTCAAGTTAGCTGTTCTGATCACATTTTGTCTGTGGTCCGTCTGTCTGTCCTTCTGTTTGTCCGTCCGTCCGTCTGTCTGTCGGTCGGTCAGTCTGTAAACTTTTCACATTTTCAACACCTTCTCCAGAACCACTTGACCAATTTCAACCAATCTTGGCATAAACCATTCTCAGACTGAGGGGAGTCACAATTGTAAAAATTAAGGTAGTCCTTACATACATGTAACTAAGTCGAATTTTACAATTTCAATTGATCTGTACTACATCAAATACGTATCTTTAAAGGTCATATGAAACAATATCCTGACCATATTGAGTTATATACAGGAATTAGTTCATAAGTGCCTATTTAATAAGACTGACATTGTTTTTTAAATATTTTGTGCAAAATGTGAGCGCCACAGCCGATCAAAATCACTTAAAAGGGAGAAGGAACATTGACTGATGCGGCTTAACCCCTTGCTTATGACGTCAGTAAAACCCAATGGCCTCATAAAGCTATGTTGTGAATGCAAATACCCATGTCATTTTGCAGCATTTTAAAAGAAGAAAAAACTACTATTTTATAGAAAATCTTGTATAATTATACAATAATCAACAACAGAAGTATTTTTTTCTCTCAAATAATGAAATCGTGTGCGTTTATATTTGATAGCGTGTACATATTAGATTAGTTTAAAGACGTCGCGGGGAATGAATGATTTTCTTCATAGATTTAAATGCAAGTATAATATAATTTTATATATGCATGTATATATGTTTTATTTCAATCTTTTTAATAAAATGGTAAAATTCAGAAAGATCGTTTTTTCCAATTTGCACGTTCGTGCAGTTTATTCAGATTTTTTTCTAAACAACTTATAGGCCTCGTGGTGTCTCATTCGCTTCACGGTTATACTGTTTGTTTCGATTTTAAATTCACAAATATGTTACCATTTAATCATTTTTAGTCTAAGAGAAATTTCTTCAAATGTTTCGATTTTAAAACGTGTACTTGTAAGTGCTGTGTTTTAATTTTACAACGTGAATATGCGGTGTTTACTCATATATCCCTTCTATCTCACTTTTTTCCGCAATTTTTTCTTTCGTTCTTTTATTACTATTGATGCTTGTTCTTTATAAAATCTGTTGATTACCTTCACATTCGTTCACAACTATTTTTATCAAACAACCGATTTATTTTATCTATACATTTCGAAACCCTTAAATGCCATATTTCCGCGATCTAATTTAATAAAACGTTAATACACGTGTGCACAAAGTATTTTCTAAAAGATATTGCTACATTTTTATATCAATAAGTCAGAATTATATAATATTTTAAAATTAAATTTCAGAATAATTTTTGCGGTATTTTACAGCAGCTTTTAAATACAATCTATGTACACAATGCCTCAAACGTTTTCATTGGCCTGCCTTATACTTTTTTATGTGACAAAATAAATCATATGAATTAAAATGCTTTATTTCAAAAGGATCAGGATAATTCATTAATCAGCTGTTAATGTTTGGAGCATTTCTTACGTTAAATTTTCAATGCATTACGGGATCTTCATCATGATTTTACTGTGGTGAGAAGCTGATATTAGTATATTCATTAGCGAAACTACGTCATCTGTACTACGAAATCAAATTATCTCATTTGAAAAGAAAGACACGTTCATATATGTAAAAATTACTAAAATCAAATCGATAAACTACTGTAAAATTACACTAGTTTTGATGCATTGTTTACATCGGTGGGTCTATGTGACGTCATAAATCCACAATATCAAGAACGATAAGCGGGGAAGATTATTTTTAGGTGCTGAGTTTTCACGGTTATTTCTCAGTAATGCAAAGGCAAAAAAATCTTACTTCACGTATTTTAACATTTGTTTATACCAAGCTTTATATTTATGAAAGAAAATCAGAGTGTTAAAAATCGTTTCATATGACCTTTCAGTTATTTCAAGGCTGACATAAACCAAACTTGAAAGTATGTATGAAGTCAATTAAATAAACCTTTAGCACCTAAAACTTTTTTAAAGAGAAAATTTAAGAAAAATGATTTTCTGAAATATGTATGGTAAATTATGAATTAATTTAGCATAACCAAATAAGAGAAACCTTTTGCAACTTTTTACCAAGAGAAATGTGAGAAAATTACTTCTCCTAAAATATATCTAAAAATGCATTTTTCCCGTAAACTCCAATGTTAACTTCGGTATATGATTATTTTTTTAACATTCATTTTTGTTTTCAATTTCAAAGGTGAATCTTTATTATTTAATAAACCCTTTAAAATCACACTAAAAAGTGTGATTAAACTTGCAATATATTAGATATGAAATATGATAGTTATAAATGGACAACCTTAAGGAACACGCTCTTTTGCAAAGGGAGATACATTGTAATTAGGAATTGCTGAACATTTTCCAGAAATTTTCAAAAATCTTTTTCTCACGAAATGTTAAGCCAGGGAAGCTGAACTTTTGTTGAAGCATCTTCAGGAAGTGTAGTTATGTTATGAAAATCATGAACCCTCGGGGTAGGGCGGGCCACATTGGGGGGTCGACTTTTTACATAGGAATATATAGACTAAAAATTTAAATTCTTCTCCTGAGAGAGCAATCTGACACTTGTGTGAAAGCATCCCTGGGTAGTGTAGATTGAAAGTTGTGATAATCATGACCCTCAGGGGTAGAATTGGGCCACAATGGGGGTCAACTTTTTATATAGGAATATATAGAGTAAATCTTTAAAAATCTTCTTCTCAGAAACCATTATACCAGGAAAGCTGAAACTCGTATGGAAGCATCCTCAGGTAATGACAATTCAAAGTTGTGAAAATCATGACCCTCGGGGGTTCGGTGGGTCCCTAATAGGAGAGGGAGGGCGACTTCTTACATTAGGAATATATAGAGTAAATCTAAAAAAAAAAACATTCTCAAGAACCATTCCGCAAGGAAAGTTGAAACTTATGTGGAAGCATCCTTAGTTGGCGTAAATTCAAGGTTGTTAAAATCATGACCATCAGGGGTATGGTTGGTCCATAATTGGGGTAAATTAATACATAAGAATATATTGTGTAAATCTTTAAAACTCTTCTTCTCAAGAACCATTTGGCAGGGAAAATTGAAACTTTTGTGAAAGCATCGTCAGGTGGTCAGATTCAAGGTTGTGAAAATCATGACTCCCAGGGGGGTAGGGTGTAGCCATAATCGGGGGTTGAATTTTTACAAAGTAATATATAGAGTATATCTTTAAAAATCTTCTTCTCAAGAACCATTCGGGCAGGAAAGCTGAAACTTGTTTGGAAGGTAGTGAGAATTCAAGTCTTTTTTTTCAAATCATGATTCCAAGGAGAGGGGTGTGGGGGGGGGGGGTGGGGGGGAGGAAGGGTCGCAAAGAAAAGGCGGCAATTTTTTTACATAGGAATATATAGAAAAATATCTTTGGGAGTAGTGTGGGGCTACATTGGGCATTCAGTTATACGAAGGAAAAAAATTAATGATTTACAACAACTGAAATGTTATTACATGTATATATGCTTTTACTTATATGCAATCATTTTTATATATTGCTGATTCTTTAAAATTGTTTAAATTTTGGCCCCTGGACAATTATTGGGCCACACAATGGGTTCAGAGTTTGATGTGGGTTTATATCCTATATATAAACAATTGTTAAGGGTCTTTTTGAGAACTGCAATGCTGAATGTGAAACATGTGTGACTATAAAATCATCCTAATCATTATAAAAATAAGAATGTCCAGGGGGAAACAGATTTACATGTATTAAACCACATTGTCCAGATATTTTGTATTATGACTCCATGAAGCTGATTTTATCATGCCTACTGTTGCTCGGGTGAGCGATTTGGGTTGTGGGCCTCTTGGTTTTTTTAAATCACAAATCAACATTATTTCACCTATCAAAACTTGAAATGACAAATCATATCAGATTTGATTAGAAGACATATTGAGACAAACTTCACCGCGCTATAAAAAACAAACATTTGCACTCAACAATGAGGGTTGTCCCAAAATTACGTAGACAGAACACAAAGCTTAAATCTTTTTGCTGCCATTTTATTACACAACTATATTTTGTTCCATGACATTTTGTCAAACTCTTCCCTTATAATCAAACCGTGCTTTATTATTTATAAAAATTGGAAAAAATTGCATTGGAAAAAACAAAAAAATAAATCAGTAGAATACTAGTATATGATGCCAAATGTTCAGATCAGGGTTATCAAAAGTGTTCAAACGCGGAGGAATGAACCTGTTATCTATCGATAGATAGATAGATAGATAGATAGATAGATAGATAGATAGATAGATAGATAGATAGATATATATATATATATATATATATATATATATATATATATATATATATATATATATATATATATATATATATATATATATATATATATATATATCCCAATTACCAATGTTTACCCAAAACCAATGTAACGTAGAACGATATACTTTTCAATTTACAGCAAGTGCAAGCTTGTACAAGACATACTTTGCGAACCGTGTTCCATTGAAAACAATCAGGTTTTAGCTAAGTCTTTCTGCAAAACATGTGATGATCCTGAGCCATTGTGTGAAACATGCGCTATTCAGCATACTAAACAGAAACTGAGCAGAAATCACGGATTGTGTGAAGATTTGAAGGAGTTTCCAAAAAGGTACAAAAAGCGAATCTTAATTCAAACTTGGGGATTAAACACTACTGGTACTAAAAAGTACTGAAAGTGCCATCGTTTGCTGATAATTTCTGATATTTACTGATAATTTTACTGTTGTAACTGATAATTGCAGTTTGTTCTGATATTTACTAATATTTACTGATGCTTTTGCTGTGAGTTCTGATAATTACCGATATTTACTGAGATTTACTGTTGGTACTAAGAGTTGACGATAATTTTTGAGTATATTTCAAGGCTCAAAACATTGTCCTTTAATTGTTAATGCATATTTCAGATTTAGCACAATTCATTTTATTAAGGTCTTCCGTTTCAACGGAAGACCTTACTATTATTGTGCTGGTTAAGATTATTCTTATTAGGTCTTTCCACCTTTCAGGTTAAATAACTTTTGTATTTCTTATGTTTATTATTATTATTAGGTATTTCCACCATTCAGGTGAAAGACCTTTTGTATTTCTTCTGTTTTTCATTATTATCTTAATTTTTTCTTCTCTTTTTTTCCAGGGACATCTTTTTTGTTTCAAGAGATATTGAAGCCTATTTTTCTTTATGTTATTGACCATTAAAGGTTTTGGTATCAAATGACCCTTTGCTTGATAACTCCCATAACTTACAAAGTTATTGCCCTTTGTGTGCGAAGTGATTTTTATCGCTTCTTCTCTGAAACCATAAGAGATAGAGTCTTGGAGCTTTTACTAACGTCTGTAGTTCACCTAGACGCTCTTTCATTCTATTCATACCAAATGGTTCCGAGACCCCCTTCTATCAGTTATTGCCTCTCAAGGTCAAAGGTCAAGGTCATTTGAAAATCTGTGTATTCATGAGTTTTCATATCTCTTTTGTTTAGAGTGATATAGAGAGATTTTATTAAGGATGTAGTAGGACGTCTTAAGACATTTTAAAATGTAGCCCTTCAGCTCCAACCTTGAAATAGTTAGTGAGTTATTGCCCTTTTTGTACGAAATGCTTGTTATTGCTACTCCTCTGAAACCATAACAGGTAGAGACTTGAAACTTTTACAAATGTCTTCAGTACACCTAGAGGTTTCTTCAATCTATTGATCCCAAAAGGGTCCCACGTCCCCTTCTGGCATCAATTCCCCTTTGAATTTCATTCATTTCACAAACACATACGAAATAACCCCCCCCCTTCCTATTTTTAACGGGTGACATTGACCTTTGACCTCTACATTTGACCTCTTAGAACTGGTGTGTTATCAGTATCTGCATCATACATGTATATCAAATTGATTTAGATGTACAATCAGCTCTTTCAAACACAGACATCCCCCCTTTATTTATTTATTTATTTATTATTATTATAATTTTTTTTAGTTTGACATTGACCTTTGACCTGACCTTGATCTTTGACCTTGACCTTTAAGCATTGATGTGTTACATGTATATTTAACATATGCATATACATATACATGTATCTTTAAAACTTTATTTTTATGTTTGACCTTGATATTTGAGCTGACCTTGACCTTTGATATTGACCTCTTAGAGCTATTGAGTTATAAGTATATGCAACATATATATCATATTTAGTTATATGTACAATTAGCCCCCCCCCCTTCCTTTTATACAAGGGTTGAATTCTTATATTAACTTGACATTAACTTGAAATTTAATATTTCTTTTTAAAATAATACCTGTGTTAACAACAAAGTGTTACAACCGTTTGACAGAATATTTCTTAAAAGTCTGAAACTCTGACTACGATTTGACTCCAGACTGCGTTTTAGACTACGCCTCCAAAAAAAAATTCCAGCTCCAGTAAAAATCTGTAGAATTTTGCGAAAGTTAATGGGACTGTTCCTTACACCTGAATCTAATTGTCTGTCAAATTTCAAACGAAATGAACCATATTGAAGAAAGTTATCCACTTCAGCAGCATCGAACCATCATCCCGAGAATCGAAATTTCAACGCTTCGATATTTGTATCTAATAGATTCATGCTCAAATTTCACTGAAAATCTGTGTTTACATTTCTATCAGCAACCTGTGACGACTTGTGTTGAAGTTCTACGAAAGATAACTCGTCCTTCCCAGAGCCCGATTTTATATGAATTTAATTTACATTTTCTTTCAGTTTGTTTATTTACCGACTTGGCTGAAATACATGACTTGCCTTAAGTCTGTTCCGATTTTTCCGTACTTGTAATCCACAAATTCATGACAGTAAATAGATTTCTGAGCACATGCATTTCAAATCAGCAGGAGAATGCGTGTCAGTTAATCCGACGTGGCCTTCCAACGTCTTCAAATAGCCGCTCACGACAAGAGTTTGACCTGGCCTGGCCTGTAGATTTCTTTGTTAACGTTATCCGGCCACATTATTTACAAGCAGCACTGATTTTTATTAACAAATCGATAAGCAATTAAACCAATCGCTAAGCGCCTATCTATTCATTACGCTTCTCAATGTTGTTTACCTTTTTTCAAAATGTAAACACGGCGGATCTAAACCATACGGGTGTGTATTGTTTACATCGCATCGCATTACTTTCATTCAATTGACAGGCTCACACTTTTGAATAATTACAGAGTTATTGCCCCTATTATACTAAATACGTGTTATCGCTACTCCTCTGAAACCGTAAGAGATAGAGACTTGGAACTTTTACCAATGTATTTAGTACACTTAGAGGTTTCTTCAATCTATTTATAAAGGATCTGAGGCCCCCTTATAGCAGCCATTGTCCCTGAAAGTATTGAAACTTCGATAAAATCACTTCCAACTTTTTAACTATCTATCATAGAGATCGGAACAGAATAAAATGACATAAAGGTCAAAGGTCAATGTCATTTGGAAGTCTGTTAGTTAATGAATGTTTGATTTGTATCATTTGAAATACAGATTCAATAGCTTGCTGGATTGCGCAATAAGGTATTCACTTGGATCAAGCCAGGTATCACATCAAGTCCTGTGGTTACTCAAGTAGAACTCGTTTTTACAGTCAACCCATTCATTTTGTACGAAGTCAGCTAGCCTCTAGTACACTCGCTTCTATTGTTAGGCTTACTGTTTATATGATTGTGTAAAGAATATTCACTTGGCTCAGTTTTGTTCAAAGTAAGTGAAAAAAAATTCAGAAAAGTAATTTATTAAATGTTTACGATATATACAACATGGAATTCTTAAAGAAATGGCTTGAGAAAAAAAATCTCTTTAAAAATCATTTATCATTTTATAACTTTGTGGTTTTCCCTTTTTATAGTACAACATGTTTCATAGGTATAATTATTTTTTGTATACCTTGTAAAGCCATCTAGCAATTCATTAAACATATTGAGGTGGAAAGACCTCCTGTTATTTTACGGTTTCTTTTTCTTTATTAGGGTCTTCCGTTTCCGACGGAAGACCCTCTTGTTTTTCTACTGTTTCTGTCCATTATTATTAGGGCTTTTCGACTTTCGGTCGAAAAGACCTATTGTTTTCGTTCTGTTTTATTAGGGCTTTTCGACTTTCGGTCGAAAAGACCTATTGTTATTCTGATGTTTTATTATTATTATTAGGGCTTTTCGACTTTCGGTCGAAAAGACCTATTGTTATTCTGATGTTTTATTATTATTATTATTATTATTATTATTATTATTCTTTTTCTCGACAGAATTTCCGTCAGCGATTTTTTTAAAACGGAAAAGATTTTAGAAATAACTATACAATAGTCTTATAGCATTTTTAAATGTCACCAGTATGTAAGGTTTTGGACTTCCGGTTCCGCTACTTCCGGTTTACACAAGCAAAATAGTAGAAATTAAATGAATCAATATATTGTTTTTATTTTTAAAGGAAATTCGTTGTAATTTTAGAGTTAGATCAACCATGTCGAGTTGTTTAAAAAGTATAGCGGCGGCGAGTTTCTATCTCTTATCAGTTTTGAGATTTTAGGCCTCAAACTTGAGAAAAGGGGGGATGAAAAAATAAAAAACTCAGAAAAGCTAAGGAATGTTCTAAGACGGATATATATTGTTCAAATAGATGTAATTAAGATATATGCAAAGTTTCATTGAATAATATTGAGTACTTCCGGTTTTATGAGACGATGAAAATTGTCTACGGGAGTTTCTATGTTAAATTGAATTCACGCATGTAACGTTTTCTCAAACAGTTTTTAAGCAAATATTTTTATATTTTGTATTTGTCATAAGGGACCTTATGCGCAGACTGGAAAAGGTCCTGGGAAAAAAGTTCTAAAAGATAAGGGATCTAAAGGGGTCAATATCAAAAACGGCCCTTTAGGTGTAACTTTTTTATTGTTTATCCGATTTTCAAAATCTTTTCGGTTTATAGTTTGGAATAAAGAGTACAATTTAAAAAATATGGTCCGAGGGGGCACTTTTTGACTCCTTATAGGGGTTTTAAGGGTCTGAAAATGATAACTTTATCACAATTTAAAAAATTAAAATTCAAGAGTTATCTCGCTTTGCTCAATGAATTATTAGCATTGGAGCTTTTGGCATACCAAAACTCTTGAATCTTAAATGAGTACTTTCTTATCTATGAATTTTTAGAACTTTTATTTCAGGAAACAAACGATATAGTTTGATAAAAAATTCTGAAGTTGTCTTTCTTTGGGCATTTAATTTCTTAAATGTTAACGTGTGGGTATATGCTCATGATATTTTCTTAATTTTTAATATACAGATTCTGAGAGAAAATATGACAAATTTAAATAAGGGGTTTTAAGGGCTGTCGAAAAGCCCTTCCTTTTTGTTGGAGACAAAAATAGGTCTAGTTATTATTCTTTTTCTCGGCAGAATTTCCGTCAGCGATTTTTTTAAAACGGAAAGGATTTATGAAATAACTATACAATAGTCTTATAGCATTTTTAAATGTCACCAGTATGTAAGGTTTTGGACTTCCGGTTCCGGTACTTCCGGTTCACACAAGCAAAATAGTAGATATTAAATAAATCAATATATTGTTTTTATTTTTAAAGGAAATTCGTTGTAATTTTACAGTTAGATCAACCATGTCGAGTTGTTTAAAAAGTAAAGCGGCGACGAGTTTCTATCTCTTATCAGTTTTGAGATTTTAGGCCTCAAACTTGAGATAAGGGGGGATGAGAAAATAAAAAATTCAGAAAAGCTTAGGAATGTTCTAAGACGGATATATATTGTTCAAATAGATGTAATTAAGATATATGCAAAGTTTCATTGAATAGTATTGAGTACTTCCGGTTTTATGAGCCGATGAAAATTGTCTATGGGAGTTTCTATGTTAAATTAAATTCACGCATGTCACGTTTTCTCAAACAGTTTTGAAGCAAATATTTTTATATTTTGTATTTGCAATAAGGGACCTTATGCGCAGACCGGAAAAGGTCCTGGAAAAACAATTCTAAAAAATAAGGGATCTAAAGGGGTCAATATTAAAATCGGTCCTTTTGCTGTAACTTTTTCATTGTTTATCCGATTTTCAAAATCTTTTCGGTTTATAGTTCAGAATAAAGAGTACAATTTAAAAAATATGGTCCGAGGGGGCACTTTTTGACTCCTTATAAGGGTTTAAAGGGTCTGAAACTGATAACTTTATCAGAATCCATTTCAAGAGTTGTCTCGCTTTGCTCAATAAATGATTAGGATAGATATTGTTTAAATAGACGTAATTAAGATATATTCCAAGTTTCATTGAATAGTATTGAGTACTTCCGTTGTTATGGGCCGATGAAAATTGTCTATTGGGAGTTTCTATGTTAAATTGAATTCACGCATGTAACGTTTTCTCAAACAGTTTTCAAGCAAATATTTTTATATTTTGTACTTGTAATGAGGGACTAAATGCGCAGACCAGAAAAGGTCTGAGGAAGCAAATTCCGAAAAATAAGGGACCTGAAGGGGTCAGTATTAAAAACAGCCCTTTAGCTATAACTTTTTTATTACTCATCCAATTTTCAAACTCTTTTCAGTTATTAGTTTAGAATAAAGAGTACAATTTAAAACTGATGGTCTAAAGGGCCAATTTTGACTCCTTATAGGGGTTTTAAGGGCCTGAAAATGATAACTTTACCACATTAAAAAAAATTAAAATTCAAGAGTTATCTCGCTTTGCTCAATGAATGATTAGCATTAGAGCTTTTGGCATACCAAAACTCTTCAATCTTAAATGAGTACTTTCTTAAATATGAATTTTTAGAACTTTTATTTCAGGAAACAAACGATATGGTTGGATAAAAAATTCTGAAGTTGTCTTTCTTTGGGCATTTAATTTCTTAAATGTTAACGTGTGGGTATATGCTCATGGTATTTTCCTAATTTTGAATATACAGATTCTGAGAGAAAATATGATAAATTTAGATAAGGGGTTTTAAGGGCTGTCGAAAAGCCCTTCCTTTTTGTTGGAGACAAAAATAGGTCTAGTTATTATTATTATTATTCTTTTTCTCGACAGATTTTCCGTCAGCGATTTTTTGAAAACGGAAAGGATTTCAGAAATAACTATACAATAGTCTTATAGCATTTTTAAATGCAACCAGTATGTAAGGTCTTGGATTTCCGGTTCCGGTACTTCCGGTTTACACAAGCAAAATAGTAGAAATTAAATGAATCAATATATTGTTTTTATTTTTAAAGGAAATTCGTTGTAATTTTACAGTTAGATCAACCATGTCGAGTTGCTTAAAAAGTAAAGCGGCGGCGAGTTTCTATCTCTTATCAGTTTTGAGATTTTAGGCCTCAAACTTGAGAAAAGGGGGGATGAAAAAATAAAAAATTCAGAAAAGCTTAGGAATGTTCTAAGACGTTTAGATATTGTTCAAATAGATGTAATTAAGATATATTCCAAGTTTCATTGAATAGTTTTGAGTACTTCCGGTTTTATGAGCCGATGAAAATTGTCTATGGGAGTTTCTATGTTAAATTAAATTCACGCATGTAACGTTTTCTCAAGCAGTTTTCAAGCAAATATTTTTATATTTTGTATTTGTCATACGATACCTAATGCGCAGACCGGAAAAGGTCCTGGGAAAAAAATTCTAAAAAATAAGGGACCTACAGGGGTCAATATTAAAAACAGCCCTTTAGCTATAACTTTTTAATTGTTTATCCGATTTTCCAAATCTTTTCGGTTTATAGTTCAGAATAAAGAGTACAATTTAAAAATCATGGTCCGAGGGGGCACTTTTTGACTCCTTATATGGGTTTTAAGGGTCTGAAAATGATAACTTTATTACATTTCAAAAAAATTAAAATTCAAGAGTTGTCTCGCTTTGCACAATGAATGATTAGCATTAGAGCTTTTGGCATACCAAAACTCTTGAATCTTAAATGAGTACTTTCTTATATATGAATTTTTAGAACTTTTATTTCAGGAAACAAACGATATAGTTGGATAAAAAATTCTGAAGTTGTCTTTCTTTGGGCATTTAATTTCTTAAATGTTAAGGTGTGGGTATATGCTCATGATATTTTCCTAATTTTTAATATACAGATTCTGAGAGAAAATATGATAAATTTAAATAAGGGGTTTTAAGGGCTGTCGAAAAGCCCTTCCTTTTTGTTGGAGACAAAAATAGGTCTAGTTATTATTATTCTTTTTCCCGACAGAATTTCCGTCAGCGATTTTTTGAAAACGGAAGGGATTTGAGAAATAACTATACAATAGTCTTATAGCATTTTTAAATGTCACCAGTATGTAAGGTTTTGGACTTCCGATTCCGGTACTTCCGGTTCACACAAGCAAAATAGTAGAAATTGAATGAATCAATTTATTGTTTTTATTTTTAAAGGAAATTCGTTGTAATTTTAGAGTTAGATCAACCATGTCGAGTTGTTTAAAAAGTAAAGCGGCGGCGAGTTTCTATCTCTTATCAGTTTTGAGATTTTAGGCCTCAAACTTGAGAAAAGGGGGGATGAAAAAATAAAAAACTCAGAAAAGCTTAGGAATGTTCTAAGACTGATATATATTGTTTTAATAGATGTAATTAAGATATATTCAAAATTTCATTGAAATGTATTGAGTACTTCCGGTTTTATGAGCCGATGAAAATTGTCTATGGGAGTTTCTATGTTAAATTGAATTCACGCATGTAACGTTTACTCAAACAGTTTTCAAGCAAATATTTTTATATTTTGTATTTGCAATTAGGGACCTAATGCGAAGACCTGAAAAGGTCCTGGGAAAAAAATTCAAAAAAATTAAGGGATCTGAAGGGGTCAATATTAAAAACGGCTCTTTAGCTGTAACTTTTTTATTAATTATCCGATTTTCAAAATCTTTTCGGTTTATAGTTCAAAACAAAGAGTACAATTTAAAAAATATGGTCCAAGGGGGCACTTTTTGACTCCTTATAGGGGTTTTAAGGGTCTGAAAATGATAACTTCATCGCAATTCAATTTCAAGAGTTGTCTCTCTTTGCTCAATAAATGATTAGGATAGATATTGTGTTAATAGACGTAATTAAGATATATTCCAAGTTTCGTTGAATAGTGTCTAGTACTTCCGGTTTTATGAGCCGATGAGAATTGTCTATGGGAGTTTCTATGTTAAATTGAATTCACGCATGTAACGTTTTCTCAAACAGTTTTTAAGCAAATATTTTTATATTTTGTACTTGTAATGAGGGACTATATGCGCAGACCGGAAAAGGTTTTAGGAAAAAAATTCCGAAAAATGAGGGACCTGAAGGGGTCAGTATTAAAAACAGCCCTTTAGCTATAACTTTTTTATTACTCATCCAATTTTCAAACTCTTTTCAGTTATTAGTTTAGAATAAAGAGTACAATTTAAAAATTAGGTCCAAAGGGCCACTTTTATTACTCCTTATAGGGGTTTTAAGGGCCTGAAAATGATAACTTTATTACATTTAAAAAAATTAAAATTCAAGAGTTATCTCGCTTTGCTCAATGAATGATTAGCATTAGAGCTTTTGGCATACCAAAACTCTTGAATCTTAAATGAGTACTTTCTTATATATGAATTTTTAGAACTTTTATTTCAGGAAACAAACGATATAGTTGGATAAAAAATTCTGAAGTTGTCTTTCTTTGGGCATTTAATTTCTTAAATGTTAAGGTGTTGTAAATGCTCATGATATTTTCCTAATTTTTAATATACAGATTCAGAGAGAAAATAAAATAAATTTGAATAAGGGGTTTTAAGGGCTGTCGAAAAGCCCTTCCTTTTTGTTGTAGACAAAAATAGGTCTAGTTATTATTATTCTTCTCGACAAAGTTTCGTCATGGATTTTTTGAAAACGGAACAAAAAAATAAAAATTTAATGTTAGATTCTTTTAGCAATTGTTTAGTTCTCCCGTATGTCCTTTTTTGGACTTCCGGTCTATATACTTCCGGTTTACACATGCAAAAAACAAAATATTAAAAGGACCTTTGTATCTATTTTATTTTTTGATTATAAACAAAGACATTTTGGATTTAGATACTTCAAAGATTGATATACAAAATCGTAAGCAACACCTTTTTTGTATCTCTTGCTGTTTTTGAGATATTAGACTTCAAACTATGAAAAAAGGGGGGATGAAAAAAATAAAAATTGAAATAACCACCAAATTTTTTAAATGGGGAATGGAAAATGTTAAAACTGTCATAATTATCATATACGTAAAGTTTCGTTTGAAACAATTGAGAACTTCCGGTTTTATAAGTTGATAAAAAATCGTCTATGGGTGTTTTAATGTTAAACTGAATTCACGCGTGCCACTTTTTCTCAAACAGTTTTCAAGTAAATATTTCCATATTTAATATTTATATTGAGGGACCTAATTTGCAGACCGGAAAATGTTTTGAGATAAAAATTTTGAAAGATAAGGGATCCAAAGGGGTCAAAGCTAAACACAACCCATTAGCTGTATCTTTTTTGTTTCTTATCCGATTTTTAAAATCTTTTCGGTTTTAAGTTTTGAGTAAAGAGTACAATTTAAAAATGATGGTCCGTAGGGCCATTTTTTGACTTCTTATAGGAGTATTAAAGGTGTGAATATTGCAACTTTTTAAAAGTTGAAAAAGTGATTTAGAAAGAGTTATCTCGCTTTGCTCAATGAACGTAGAAGATTAATACTCTAGGCATACCACGTTTTCAATTTGAGAAAGGAATACTAACTTTTTTATGATTTTTTGGAAATATTCTTTTAGAAATTAAAAGTATATTTACTTTTAAAGTGCTGAAGTTATCTTTTTTTGACATTGCATTATTTATAAGGTTATATTTCTAATAGGCAACTGATTATACCAAGGCGGTGAAGAATTCTAAAATAAAAAATAGATACGAATTTACCTGACATTTACAATCAAAAAAGGGAAAGGGGATGTCGAAAAGCCCTTACTTTTTGTTGAAGACAAAACAAGTTCTAGTTATTCTTAACATTCTTTTTCTGCCTTCTCTAAAGCTTTATTTCTCGAAAACTATTCGCCCGATTTGCACCAAATATCCAGGACTTATAGGACATGGGAGGGGATAAATGTTTTTAGTTACATATGTTGTTGACGTCACTTCCGGTTTCAGATATTGACGATTTTATAAATTTTTAAGGGTCATTTTGTCCACGTCCCCGCCGAAACTAATCAAGATAGAAGCTTAAAAATTTCAGGGATTGTAGATGAATGTCTGTAGCTGTTCCCCCATGCTTTCAATTATGAACATTGCTCAAGGCTTTGAAGCTCGCCTGAACCTGAAAATTAGCATCAAATTTGTTCACGAAATTTTTGCACATTTTCTGTAATACCTTTCGATGTATAAATATTTTGTTAAAACATGTATTGCAAGTTTTGTTTCAATTTGCACGAGCTTTCATTTAATATCACGAAAAAGGGGCCGGCCCCTCAAATTAGGGGCCAAGAAGGCTCTTAAGTCTTCTTACAATAACTCTTTACTGAACAATACTTTGTTATTAATTATAGAAGCAAAAATGTTCACTTTACAGCTGTTTATCTATGCAGTACTATACCGAAGTCATATATAACGTAATTAGGGGTTTCAAGGGGCCAGAAGTTCAAAACTTTGATCATTTATAACTGAAATGGGGAAAATATCTGAAAAAGCAATGTAGAACAAAAATAGTTAATGAAAATGTTCTTAACAATATGGCAACTTAAATTTTGTTCTTTGTGGCCCCGATAAGGACTTTAAGGATCGGCCCCTTAAACACAGTTGTTCAGATATCTCGAGAACGTTCAACAATTCGTTAATACATGTTGAACAAAATATGTTTATATTTGCAAAACCTTTTTTTTTATTTCAAGAAAAAAGGGCTGGCCCCTAAAATTAGGGGCTAAAAGGGCTACTAAGTATTTGAATAATAACTCTTTTCTAAGCGATAATTTGATTGTAATCATTAAGCAAAAACAAAGAACTGTTTAAGCTTAATCTAACGTTGAAATTCGCTTTAAAATCGGACGATGCACTACAGAGAAATTGTAAAATTAACTTGTATAAAAAAAACTGTTAAGTCGTACTTAAACACATTCGATTTTTTTTTGTTAGGACGTTCTTGAAATCGGAAAGGTTTTTGTTAAATCTTACTTAAAATCATTCGCATTATGTTTAGTCGTATCAAGAATTATTCGCATTTTTTGTTATTGTTTTAGTTACTCTTGTTAATGGTTTATGAACTCTGCTTCTTACAGGTTCTTCTAGCTTTACTCTCGACATTAACGGAAGACCCACTCATTGCTTTGCAACGAGCTTGTCTCTATTTATTCTTTTTTCCTTTTTCTGACTTTTTTGGAGCGCTATTTCTCAAAACTATTCAACCGATTCGCACAAAATGTTCAGGACTGATAACGCATGAACGGCGCTACATATTATAAAATTCAAATGATGACGTCACTTCTAGTTTCAGATATTGACGATTTTGTAAATGTTTAAGGGTCATTTTGTCCACACATCTCCTCCAAAAATAATCAAGATAGAAGCTTGAAATTTTCAGGGATTGCAGATGCATTTCTGTAAAAGTACCTCCATGCTTCCAATGATGAAAATTGCTAAAGGCCTGGAAGCTTGCCTGAACCTGAAAATTGGCACAATATTTTTTCACGAAATGTTTGCACATTTTCTGTAATATCTTTTGATGTATAAATATTTTGTTTAAACATGTGATGCAAGAGTTGTTTCAATTTGCACGGGCTTTCATTTTATATCAAAAAAGGGACTGGACCTATAAATTAGGGGCTTAGAGGGCTCTAAAGTTTTCTTACAATAACTCTTTGCTGAACCATATTTGTCAATAATTTTAGACCCAAAAGTGTTTATTGTAGAGCTGTTTATCTATACAGTACCATATTAAAGACATATATTACGTAATTAGGGGTTTCAAGGGACCAGAAGTTAAAATATTTGATCATTAATATCTGAAAAAGGAGAAATATTTTGAAAGGCAATATAGAGCAGGAGTTTCTCAAAATAATGTTCTGTACAATGTTCTGTACAATTATTTTTTTAATTTTTTGTTGTTGATGGCACCATTAAAGAATTGAGGGGTCGGCTCCTAGAACAAATTTGTTCATATATCACGAGATCAGTTAACAATTTGTGAACACTGTTGAACAAAATATGTCTATATTTGCAAGACCTTTAATTTGATATCAAGAAAAAGGGCCTGGTGCCTCAAATTAGGGGCCAAGGGGGCTCTAAAGTCTTTTTATCATAACTCTTTACTGAAAAATAATTTGTTATTTATTATAGAAGCAAAAATGTTCATTGTGCATCTGTTTATCTATACGGTACCATACCTAAATCATATGTTACGTAATTAGGGGTTTCAAAGGGGCAGATGTCCAAAACTTTGTTCATTAATATCATTATAAGAATAATGACATTGATATCAAGATTCAGGGAAGGGAGATGTCAAGATGAAATTACTAACATATGTGAATGCAACTTTCCGTAGTTCAGAGTAAACTAATTATTTTCCAATTACAGATATAGAATTTCCAAAATGAAAAGATTGAATCATAATATAGTACAGATGTTACAAATTATAATAAATAATTTTTGTCATATATAAACCCTGTTACACATAAACATGACAAGATTTTATCTTAAAAGAAACGGTTACGTGTTTTTTGCGGGTTCGTTTTTTTTAAATACAATTCCTGACATGAGTCATGAGTACACGAAAAGGGGGAGATCGCCGTTTTTCGGCGATTTCTCATTTATAAAGGATTTTTTGGTGGAAAAAATAATATTTTATAGCTAAACTATACCTTTAAAACATAACTTTTTATTAGACTTCCAGGACACTTTAAAACATTTTCTTCCTGTCTTTTTCAAAACACGTTTTATACAGGATTTCAATCACAACACGTATTTATAACAAAAGCAGAACTGAAAGTTTAGTCATTATATAATCGTTTGACACTCAACTCGCAGCAACAACGGAAGACTTACGCATGGCTTTGCCACGAGCTCTGCTCTAATTATATATTCTTTTCATATATTTGATATATAGCTTCTTTTAAAGTTCGGAAGCACGCATATCATCTTATTGGTAATTAAAAGCAGACTCCACAAGAATTTTAATATCTAAATGCGGTGGACATTTTTTTTTCAACAGAATATTATATTTTTTGACAACAATATAAATAACGTATTAGAATGATTTTCATATTCATCATTTTAGTTGTTGCGTTTGATTCAAATAAAGTTGAATTTATTATTAGTCTCTCTCTCTCTCTCTCTCTCTCTCTCTCTCTCTCTCTCTCTCTCTCTTCCTACCATTTGCTGAAATCAAAATGATTAACAATCCGCAAGAAAATTGACCGACCTTTCATTTTTGCTCGTTCATTACATGCGTAGTATATCTTTTGTTGCACGGCTACATAATGTTGTCATGATCTAGTTTCATTATTTTAAATCAGCTCTCTCTCTCTCTCTCTCTCTCTCTATCTCTCTCTCTCTCTCTCTCTCCCTCTCTCTCTCTCACATATTATCTAGTCCTAAAATTTGAGTTTTCGAGTCAAAAGGGCATAATGGTATTAGCCCGATAAAGTTTCATTACAGCAACACGACCGCCATTTCAAACACAGATTTCGCGTGTAAACTTTTCTTAGACTACAAAGAACACCAGCTCTATATAGTGAAAAAAGCGTTACGGCTTATCATGCTCTCTCTCTCTCTCTCTCCCTCTCTCTCTCTCTCTCTCTCTCTCTCTCTCTCTCTCTCTCTCTCTCTCTCTCTCTCTCTTGAATCATTAAATAGATGCATCTATCAATTACATAAAGATTAAAGTGGTTAGAATCTTCATAAAAAGATTTTTAGTATGGATTATATATACAATGTATGCGAGTGGATTCGCGCACCGGGATGGATACATAACGATTCTATAATTTCTACATGCATTTCATTCATGTGCTGAATTGTGTTAGTCAGCTAAAATAAAACTTGGAACAAGAACGAACAGAAAAAATATACATTAAGATAAATAAGCAGACAATAAATAAAGAATAATCAAATCTAATTTGTTGTGGTTGTAAAAAAGAATTTACTGTTGATAAAACTTTAGTTAGATCTTTCATATTTCTTTTTAAAAAATGCCCAGTATTTGTTATTCGATAATTTTATATAATATCTGAACAAATTTCCATGTTACACTAATCAAAATTAATCTCTTAAAAATTCCCTGGCTGTTGAAGGATATACTCTGTAATTATCAGCAATTCTCAGTACCAACAGTAAATATCAGTAAATATCAGTAATTATTAGAACTCAAAGCATCAGTAGATATGAGAAAATATCAGAACTCACAGTAATTATCAGTAACAACAGTACAATTATCAATAAATATCAGCAATTCTTAGCACTGACAGTACAACATCAGTAAATATCAGAAATTATCAGTAAAAAATGTCACATTCAGTACCTTTTAGAGCCATTCGTTAACTCAGGATGAAAAAAAAATCCACTGATGATAAAGAAAAATCATCTAATATGTGTTAAATATCTATCATGGTAGTGCTATTTTCACTTTCAAAAAAGTAGATAATGAACTGACCTGAATGATCTGAACTTTTTAGTCCAATATTTCTCTGTTTTGCTAAAAGTCCAATTTTGTTTTAGCTTAATTCCATAAAGTAATGAAAATAACGAATGATATGTCAATAATAATTCATTTTATAAATACTTCTAGTTTTAGAACAAATTTTACTCAAGACATTGAACTTTATAACAATCCGACTTTTAGAACTCAAGCACTGAGTAAACAACGACCTTAAAAATAAGCTTTATATAAACAGTTTAATAAGATCTTTATATGAACTGCAGTGCCCAATATATAATATGACTACCAAATGTTCTAGTCCGTGTTATATAAAAGAAATTCAAATTCGAAACAATCAGTCAAATTATTTAAGGTGATTTATTCCTAAGAGTAAAAACAATAATGTGAAATCTGGGTTATAAATTCAATAGATGGTGTATTGTTAGTAATAAAAAACTGTGATATAAATTGCATTTTAAGAAATAAAGACACCAATATTCAATGTATAGTAAGCATAATTTTGAATGTAGAAAACACATGCTTTTGTAACGAAATATATGCTATTCAAATACATATCTGTAGAACTATGGTATATTTTAATTTTTCAGCAAGAGTAAACGTGTGAATGAGATACTTTGCGAACCGTGTTCCATTGAAAACAACCAGGTCTTAGCTAAATTTTTCTGCAAAACGTGTGACGATCCTGAGCCTTTGTGTGATGATTGCGCTAACCAGCATACTAAACAGAAACTGAGCAGAAATCACGAATTGTGTGAAGATTTGAAGGAGTTGCCGAAAAGGTACAAAAAGCGAATTTTAATTCAAACTTTGGAAGTTTAAAATATGCTTAATATAAACAGTTGAATAAGATATTTATGTGAACTGCAATGCTTAATATTTCAAATGACTATCGGCTCTTCCAGTCACAATAGGGGCTCGGTGTAATGGATAAAAATATCTGGAAATAATTTTGAAAATCTGTTTATGCAGGATATGTTAAACATCATTGGCCAGATATTTTAAGTATAACCCTGTGAGGATGATTTTAGCATTGCTTTTGTTGCTAAACAGAGCGATGTGGCCCACGGGGCTTTAAGTAGTTAATGCATCTGTTAATAAAGAAAATCCTTTGATATATTTAAAAAATAGAAAGAGAAACTAAGCAGAAATCATGAATTGTGTGAAGATTTAAAAGGAGTTTCAAAACGGTACATAAACAGGAATTTAATGCAAACTTTTGGGGTTTAAAATGTGCTTAATAAAAACAGTTAAATAAGATCTTTATATGATCTACAATGCTCAATTTTTCATATGACTATCAAATCTTCCAGTTACAAAAGGGTCTCGGTGTAATGCATAAAAATATCAGGAAATAATTGTGAAAATATTTTTATGCTGAATATGTTCTACTACATTGCCCAAATATTCTATGTATTAAAGCATTGAATGCTTATTTTTGGATGTCGTTGCGTGATAGCGGAGTATGATATTTTGTCTGCACCGATTGGTGTGTCATAGGACGGACGACATCCAAAATTAAGCTTTCAATGCTTAAATATATTTTTTTCATACTGATGTTTATCTGTATTAAATATTGTGTATCACCGCTATAAAGCCGTTATTTGCACTCTTAATCAGAAAATAAGATCAACGTATAATAGCCATATTAACATGTTATTTAATTTGCTACCGCGACAAAAAATACAGTGCCAAAAACTTTGGGGAGAAAAATCTTTTCAGATTTTTTTTTCAAAAGTCCATATCAAATTGGTTATGCAATACTGAAAGTTTCATTTAATTTTACAAAAGAATGATAATACTCAAAACACATGAAGACGTTTGTGTCTGTGCTCAAGGCACATGGACTAACAAAGAATATTCAAAGAACATTGAAAGTCGCAGATTTCCAATGCAAAACTAAGTGGAAATATAGACTGAAAGTATATAGAACCCCGTAAAGCTGATTTTAAAGCGGTTTTTGTTGCTCAATAGAGCGAGGTGGCCCACGGGGCTTTAAGTAGTTTTAATACATCTGTTAATAAATCAAATCCTTTTGTATATAAAAAAAAAAATAATTAAGCTGTCAACAGATAAAAACCTTCATTAATTTTTACCAATAGAGGGAAATAGCGTCGGATGTGAAAAGAAAGAAACAAGAAACAAATTGCAACAATAATTTAAGTATGATCAAAGTGCTAACAGTTAACCTGACTAGCTAATGAGCGTGAATACAGTACGTGTACATGCGAGTCAAATTTGAATGAGATCAATAAAATCATTATTGTTACCAAGTTTTATATATTGATAATGAAGCATAGATTCTGTCAGTGTGAAATCGTTCAAACTAGAAAAAAGTCGGAATTAAATATCTTCATTGTTGAAAAAGCACCTACTTTGCACAACATCATAAAACTGTATTTTCCTTTGTCAATAATATGCAATAGTATAGAATTTCCCTCGTTTTTTAATTTTCTTTTTACAAATTCAACTTCGGAATAATCTTTCAAATTATTTTAGGTTTACTGGTCATACTTTAATATTTATAAACGAAAGGACAATATCTTGAGAGCAAAAATGCATCTTAAATCTTAGTAATATATTTATATAATTTAATTATGGTTTCAACGCGGCAACTGATAGCAAATTTTGTTAAATTTGTATAACCTGATTTGCACGTCACAGGACACGTCACAATGCACTTACGTCAAACACGTATTAAAGTTACTTTTGAATTTTGAACAGATCAATATCATTTTTAAAGGTAAAACTCACTCAATTTGTACGGTAAATAACAAAAAATTAAATTATAAGCAATGAACTCAATATCTACCCAAGTTATACTAAAGTCTTGTATAACCTGGGTTGGAACAATTTACGCTTCGCGGATTATAAAGCATAAACTGCCCCAACCCAGGTTATACGAGTATAACTTGGGTAGATATTTGGTTCAGTTCTTAAATATACACGTTTCAAGACGATTTATTGTAAGTATTAAGAAACTGTTATATAAATTGTATTTTAAGAAATAAAGACACCAATATTCAATTAATAGTTAGCATGATTTTGAATGTAACTAAATCTTTGCTATTCAAATTCTGTAATTGTAAACAACTACAGCAAAACTCGGTTATAACGAAGTCACTGGGACCTATGAAATTACTTTGTTATATCCGTAATTCGTTATAACCGTATACGAAATTCATTAATTTACATAACTGGGGATCCAATATGACTTCGCTATATCCGTGAATTCGCCATATCCGTGTTCGTACAAAACGAGTTTTACTGTATATGCTTGTGTAATTTTTGTTAATGCTATGGGAATATTTACTTTTTGAACTATGGTGTATTCTAATTTTTTCAGCAAGAGTAAACTTGTGAATGAGATACTTTGTGAACCGTGTTCCATTGAAAACAACCAGGTCTTAGCTAAATTTTTCTGCAAAACGTGTGACGATCCTGAACCTTTGTGTGATGATTGCGCTAACCAGCATACTAAACAGAAACTGAGCAGAAATCACGAATTGTGTGAAGATTTAAGGAAGTTTCCAGAAAGGTAAAACAAAGTGTTATGTTATTTAAAACGCAAGACATTTATAACTCTATCTGCTAAAGTCTGTCCCAAGTTATTGCTTCCATCGCTTTTTGGTGATTTTTAATAAAATTACACATACCTGTGAAAGAAATACAGTTGAAATCGTTAAAAGGGAATATATCTAAGATATCTTCATTGAACAATTATCCCTTTCCACTCAGAAAAATTCACAGGAACGAAAACAGATTCCTTACGGAGATTTATAATGGGGAATGTTTACTTCTTTCCTCCATTCGGAATACACTCGGAATACATCGCGCAATTTTTTAACGTTATCATTCGGGCTTTTTAATGGCCGTTGCAATGCAAAATCTCCGTAGACTTTCAATTTCGGGATGTGTATTGAAACCTGAAGCGGTAGAGGGGGCGTTTTAAAACAGATAATTTGGTCATTTTTTATATTAGTGGATGAACGTACTTTGAACACAAAGGTATTAACTATTATTGAAATATCAAGCAAAAAGTGGTGGAAGCAAAAACTCGGGACAGAGTTTAATATAATTTGTAAAAAGTGATGCACTCTATTATTTTCTTCTGTTTCATTCTTACTTGACAATTAAAGTGAAATATGACACTTGTCGATAACAATGTGGACTTAGAATTAATTGTCAATAATGAAGGTGAATTCAATAATTAGATGTTAAAATAATACTTTGAAATGTATTATTTTGTAAATTTTAAATATAAAAAGGTTATTATATATTCGAAAAGATTATCTTTGCCATGTGTGTATTTTTTCAATAAATAAATTACATATCGATTGAAATCAAATTTCAAGCTTTTAAATACCCTGTTTTTATTCAGATTTATATGCCCGTTTCCCTAAAAAATATATTTAAAAAAATACAATAATGAAAACATATATATATATATATATATATATATATATATATATATATATATATATATATATATATATATATATATATATATATATAAATGAAATATAAAAATATTCCCAAAGGTAAACTTTTGCACTACTTTGGAATATTGCCATTTATTCTCCGCAACGCGGAGCGGGGACATAGAAATGCCGGGCGTACGTCCGTGTGTCCGTGTGTCCGTGCTTCCGTGTTTCCGTCCTTCACACTTTTTTGTAAGCGCTCTCATGCCTACAAATTTAGACAGATTTTCAATTAAATTTATACCAAATGTTTATACCATTAATTATTTGGTCAAGTTCAAAAATCAGCATTGGTCGATACTTTTTATTGGAGTTATGGGACTTTGACTACAATAATGAATCTGTTTTATCCTAAAATTGACCTTGTAAGCGCTCTGGTGCCTACAAATTTTGACGGATTTATCACATTTTTTGTAAGCGCTCTCATGCCTACAAATTTTGACGGATTTACATTAAATTTATACCAAATGTTTATACCACTATTACCTTGGTCAAGTTCGAAAATCAGCATTGGTCAACACTTTTTGTTGGCTTTATGGGACTTTGTGACCTTGTAAGCACTCTCATGCCTAAAAATTTTGACGGATTTTCATTATATTTATACCAAATGTTTATACCACTAATACTTTGGTCAAGTTCTTTTAGATTGTAGTATTTTGGATATATTTGCGACAGAAAAAATAGAAAAAAAATGGGTGGTGGGGGTAAAAAATATTCCTCCCAAACTCCCCACACATTTAATTCTGGAACAGCCCTGAATGTTTGCAAATATTGCAATTCCATATCCAGTATACTAGTATACTGCTTGACCGGCTTGTTAAAAGTTGTTTTTTCGACTGCAAATTATTTTTTGAAATTTAAGATCAATTCTGTGTAAGAATCGATGATTTATAAAAGGGTTTGGCCACGCATAGTCACCAATTTTCCTTATATTTCATACATGTACACACCTAGGTGTAAAACGCAAAAAACCACTAAAAGTTGGTTGCTGGGGGTAACCGTTGCCATGGTAATCGAGGCTAAAGATGGGGAAATAGCCAAACTTACCTACTTTGAAGCCATATTAGAGGGTTTTGCCCACTAATGTAAACAATCAAACACATAAAACAGCCTTTGACCTATTTTCAATTATTTAATTTAAAAGAAAATTGATAGAGAAACCAATACTTTTAAAATGTTACCATTGAAACCATTACACATTTTTTGAAATCAATTTTCTGTGGTTTTTTAATAAGTCCAAATGGGAAACTGTTAAATTTTTACATCCATATCAATGTCCATGCACTATATATTTTATCAAGAAAATGTACATCCGTTGCTATAGCAACAAGGCCAAGAGTTAAGAAAAACTGAGAAATTGAAGATTATTTTGATATCCTCACATTCCCGATTTTAGAAATTTATTTGCAATTGTTTTAGTTGAAACTTGTAAAAATATATCTAAATTTTCATTATACACCACAAAAACTTTTGTTATTTAACCGAGAAGTGTTGTTGCTATTGAAAATTAAGTTTCGTAAAAAATCACACAGAAATTCTTTCTTTTTGAAAAGTCCATAGCAACGGCAGTTATTTTAGGAAAATTTCAGATTTTTTTTTCAAGTGTCATTAAAGTTAAGGACATACTTTATTTTTTCTCACCATTTGATTATATATATTTATTCATTATAAGTGAAAAATATCTATTTAAAGATGCCTAAAAATATTATAATTTTCCTTATTTTTAACCTTGTTACCATAGCAACGGTTCTCAATTTTTATATTTAAATTTTTAATTGCACAACCATAGTGGTGTTTACCAAAAAAATCCAAGATTTGCACTTTTTATTCATATTAGATGAAGAAAACAAATTTTAAGATTTCTGTTTAGTAACCATGGAAACGTTCTAAAAATATGCGTTTCTCCATGAATTTTTTTCTTTCTTTTGAAAATTGACAACTAGTTTTAATAATATAGTCTACCCTAGAAACGCCAAGGTCTGCACATTACTCATAATATGTTCTCAAATAAGCATTAAAATGTCATTTTGAAATCTTTACCTTCGGTTACCATGGCAACGGGACCACATAGCAACAAACAAATGGTGTTAGGCTTTTCAAAGTCTATCAAATAAAGTATGAAGAAAATCCGTGACTATGCGTGGCCGCCGGATTTTGATTCTTACGTAGAATTGATCTTAAGTCAACTTCTTATGAGTAAAAAAAAAACATGTGATGTCTTAGTTTAACATTTAAAAAAATCAGGGCGATGTAAAAATTTTTACAAATAGTGATAACAATTGCATTTTAAGAAATAAATAAACATTTAAAAATATTTTTAAGAAGAAAAAACATATATGCTAGTGTAATTTGTGTTTATGCCCTGCAAATACTTACTTTTTGAACTTTGGTATATTTTATTTTTTTTCAGCAAGAGTAAACTTCTGAGCGAGATACTTTGCGAACCGTGTTCCATTGAAAAAAAACAGGTCTTAGCTAAATTTTTCTGCAAAACATGTAATGATCCTGAACCTTTGTGTGATGATTGCGCTAACCAGCATACTAAACAGAAACTGAGCAGAAATCACGAATTGTGTGAAGATTTGAAGGAGTTTCAAAAAAGGTATTAAAATCGTAAAGTAATTTGATATGCAACATGCTTATAATTCCACCTTCTAATAACAATTGTATAAATAATAAAGAAGCATAAAAAAATGGTATCATGTATCTCTTTCTGTTTAATGGTTACTTGACAATTGAAGTTGGATTTGACGTTCATCAATTATAGAGTGGACTCACAATTATTCATCAGTATTTAAATTTCATAGGATTGGTGTCTTCATTAATTAAATTTTGAATGATACTGTACATAGTTTGGATAGTGTATGATATATTAAGTCGAGTACAGCCAAAATGTCAATTAAAGATTTAAATCTTTGTTACGTGTATATATGGGAAAACATATTTTATCAAGTTAAACTCATAAAAAAATGATTGATATGAATGCAAATTCTTAGCATTATACTTTGACTCAAAATAGTAGTTTTCAACAATGCATCGTAATTATACAATAACGTTGAAATCAACACAAACATAAAAACGGCGCAAAACGGAATTAACGCGCTGGCCGTGCAGTACCGGTCGCTTGAGATACAGGTGGAGTACAATTATCTGCATTTTTCTTTTTTTTTCAAAGAATGAGGAACATCCATTTGTTTGAGCATCTCAACTTTTGTTTTATTATTTGTATACATATCTATTTTTAATTTGTCATGTATTTTATCTAGTTTGATATAAATTTTTGAAAACAACAGAAATAAGAAATACAATTACATATTCGTTATTATAGTTATTAAATTGCCCAAATACACACACACACACACACACACACACACACACACACACACACACACACACACACACATATATATATATATATATATATATATATATATATATATATATATATATATATATATATATTCCCAATATGTAATTGTACAAAAAAAATCAGCTGAAACATCATCATTGACTTACAAGGATCAATAACAATTTACAAAGTACAAAATTGTCCATGTATACATTCTTATAAAGAAACATCTTGATTCATTGATTAAATTCCATTTATATTCTATAACTTATTAACGGTATAATATTTCTAAGAAATTATAACCGTTAATGGGTCATAGAAAAAACTTTCATCTATTGAAAAATGACATAACGTAAGGTCAGACGCGACCTATCTTCCATTTTTTTCTTCTTTTTTTCTGATCTCCACAATGTGAATATTTCCACTTCGCAGTTTCATAATTATATTTTTATGTTGTATAACTCTTTTTTTTATTTGAGAAATAAAGTACGAGTTTTCGTGAATGTTGCAGAATAACCTCCTCGGTCTCGAACACATTTCGAGACCGAGGAGGTTATCCTGAAACATTCACGATAACAAGAACTTTATTTCTATTCTACTAACAACCCAGTTTTTCTACAAATCGTTTCTCCTATAGAGGGACGCTTTAGGTCATTTTAACGGCTGTTCCTGGTAACCCCAATGGTTTTGTTAGTAATGTTTACGTGTGTATTGATCAAAGGAATCACATGCAGACGACAGAATTTTTCTTTGGATTTTTAATACTCTTTTCTTGTTTATAAAATATCTTTAAATCATGTTCCTAATATTTTAAGGGCAATTCGATACGATTATTACTACTACACGTTATATATTTTATGTAAAAACACGCAGTGAAAATGTGCTAGGGAGGTCCTAGGAAGAACCGCATTGATCTCTTAAAAATAAACATTTGAGGCAATACACATCGTTTTGACTGGAACTAACACGTGAAATTGACATAGTTTTAAAACTTTTTACCGTTTGAAATTGTACTTTCATGGTCAGTGCGAGACAAATAGGTGTTTCCGATCTGATAATTTACTGATGACGTTCGTTGTATATTGGAGAATAATGTCCGCGGCATCCTTTGATTACGGCAATAACTTAGTAGAATCGGATATCAAGTGTATAATTAAAAATATATAGTATGACTTTACTTATAAGCATTCAAATACATTTCGCGTGCTATTTTAAGGAAAGTTCGAAATATTCTAGCTCCACGAGCCTGGTAATGTACTCTGAATTTCGGGGATTTAACAGGTTAAAATGTCAATAAATAGGGAATAAAATATAAAGAAAAATATATTAAATCGAGGAACTTCTCGTCTGTCCTTAAAAAAAGAAAAACCATACTTATAATTTACATAAGTTTACTTGCGATAGTGGCAACTGCTGCAGGATGTTATATCAAATACAGAAACTAAAGTGAACCTTGAACCACGTGTTCACACAAGAAAAAGTATACCCTATCCATTTATACCTAAACATGTTGTGCAAACAATTTGAGTAAACGTCGATGTGAGTAATAATTGTAAGCTAAAGATTCCGCTAAGCATTAGACCATTGAAGATCAAGCAGTCATGGCGGGAAGGGTTGACTCTTATGGTGGCATCTTTACTCTGAAAAAAAATTAACAGCAGAGCTATACACACCAAATTATTCAATTGTATTCAATCGTCTAACTTAAAAATAAAACCAATTGGGCAAAACGAAAAGTATTAAAGGGAGGGCTGGGTGAGTCAAATTCCTTTTGACGAATAATATAATGATCTGCAGAGAGTCTTTGACGGTATTTAGTCCAATATGATACTTCAAAGTAACGCATAAAGATCCCCAGGGTTTGCATAGTTGCTTATTACAAATTGAGCTCTTACGCTTTTTTAAACCAATTTAAATTTGATGAGGTTAATTCATTTAAAGGGAAAAAGGTGACTTTGACATTAACTCATATTTTTCTCTCATCAGTGAACATGCGGTTGACTGTGGCATTTTATCATTTTCTTGGTCAAATTTACTCGAGGTACATGTAAAACCAACTTTAATTTTAATGGAACATCAAGTTAAATATAAAATTCTTTAATTTTTTAAAGTTGCAATTTTATTGATGTTACCTGTTGATTCGACATTTATTATAATGGTCGAGATACCTAATAATTGTTTTTACAATTTTTTTCATATGATTGATCTTAAACAAATGAAATATGTCCTTCAAAATTAATTATAAAATTACAAAATCGATTTGTTCAATACCTGGAATTCAAGAGAACTTTTTGCATTTGAATTTTTGTTCAAGAGTTGTCCAACATTGATAAATAATAAACAAGAAACCATGATATCAAATAATTAAAGTATGAATTAGTGACCATATTTTTGCAGAAAGCAAATGGCAATGAAGTTTTATTTTCAAATCCATTCGAAAAAAATCACACGGCCAAAGAAGATATCTTTAAAAAATATTTTTCCATATTCTTTAATGTTGACTCCAAAGGAGAGGATTTCAGTATTGCCATTTTTTTAAATTCCAAATATAATCGTTATTTTTTGATAAACCTCAAAAGTATTTTTAATGGTCGAACGTACTATCTATTTGAAATAAATTAAAGACCTTTCTCAAGATTTATGTAAATAATTAACTGCTTAAAATTGATTGTATTCAGACTGGAATCATTTTTTTTTAACCATTTCGTTGACAGCAGTATGATTTTTTTGTAAATAAAAAAAGTTTATTTCCTGTTTGTCTTTTTGTAGTTTTCTATATTGAGTACATGTCATTTACACTGATAAAAACAACTATATTTCAGACCTTCTGCTGCTGGTGTTTCAGAAAATAGTGACAAGGAAGAAAATGAAGACTTAAGTGTAAGTTAAAACACATATTAACTAATATTCATAGATCGTGTTTGAATTCCATAAAAAATCATCAGCAAAATGAGTGATCAAAAGATAAATATCTAGTGTATTTTTTATATTACAAACTTAGTTATATTCCTGCTTTTCTTTGCTTTTCAACTCAAATTATAAATATATTATTCATCATCACTACTGAGAAAAATTCTCCCAAACACAGTGGATGAAACAATTTTTTAAAACCTAAAATAAGAAATATTTGATATATTTTTAATATTCCGTTTTAAAAGCTGATTTTGCTACGAAAGAAGCAAGTGTCAAACAATGTCAGTGTGATGATCTGTAAAAAAGAAAATATTTTAAAGAATGCGCCATGTGTTCATTGTTCACAGTCTCACACTCCCGCTACCTTCTGTTCTACCTCAGCGTTCACAAAGCGTTCAGCGCTCGATCACGTGGCTTTGAGTATGCAGGTAGCAATTGTTGTACGCTTATTCACCGTTCAGGTGTTTCCATATTCATTGTCATTCAGAACGCTGCAGTGTTTATATTATAATAGATAAAAACAAAACAAAAATTATAAAAAAATTAAGAATAGGAAATCAAAATTAATTTAGGCATGCGTTCTTAAAGTGACAGGACATTTATTAACGGAGGACGTTTGCTCAAAATAGACAAAATCTACTGATGATATATGAGAAACTATTTTTTTTATGTTATAAACAATTCTTTGTAGAGTTGTTTTTCACTAACAAAAGAAGTACTTTTTGAAGTAACTGCGATTGAACGTTTTTTATTAAGAAAAATCCTTTTATTTATTTATTATAATGAAGATTTTCTTAATTGTGAAAATATAACATATAGTTAAAACTCTTTAAAAAGAAAAATACACTAAAAAACATAATTCACTTAAGAATGGCAGTGGCACTAAATAGATAAGCTTATATTAAGTGTTTTTTTTAATATTGCAACCCGAATTCCACTCCCAGTTTTCAAATTCCTACCTTCTTTTATAGTCTATCCCAAGTTATTGCTTCCATCACTTTTTGATGATTTTTAATGAAAATACACATACCTGTGAAAGAAGTACAGTTGAAATCAATGAAATAGAAAATATCCAAGATATCTTCATTTTTCACTCATAAAAGTTTACAGGAACGAAAACAAATTTCTTACGGAGATTTATAATGAGAAATGATTAGATCTTTTCTCCATTCGGAAGTACTCGGAACACCTCACGCAATTTTTAAACGTTATCCGTGCTTATTAATGGCTGATGCAATGCAAAACCGCCGTCGACTTTCTCTTTTGGGATGTGTATTGAAACCTGAAGCGATAGAGGGGGCGTTTAAGAACAGATATTCTGGACATTTTTCATATTAGTGGATGAACGTAGTTTGACCACAAAGGTATTTATTATTATCGAAATATCAAGCGAAAAGTGGTAGAAAAAAAACTCGGGACAGAGTATAATTAACACAAAAGAATGATGATAATACTTTAATACTTTTTAATGATTTAACTACTTATATCGTATACCTATAGAAAAAATACCCTTGTCCGCCCTGTGCGATATAAACCGAAAATTCGCCTATATGTGTGATATAAACCCTAGGGGTGTGATATAAGACTTATATCAAACCCCTTTCCGGCAATCTTTGGTTGTTTTATCACACCCAATCCCGTTTATCATTGGCTATTATAACGTAGAGTTCGTAATGCGTCGTTCAACCTCGATCTCCGTGCATGACGTCAAATAGTTGCATCGACGTCAACATGTTATACCTACAGCTGCCACAAAAAAATCGAGGAAGTTTATCAGCGATGGAATACATAGATACGGATCGATTTGTTAACAATAATCGTTCATCACGTTTTCATTGTTTCTTTAATATTTTCTATAAGTATATGATATAAAAATCATTACATGGCATTTTTTATATCGCATCCTATATTTGCCCTCGGTCGCTGACGGCTCTCGGGCTGATATACAATGACCTCGGGCTAATATAGAATGCGATATAAAAATTGCCATGTAATAATCTATATATATATTGACCTTGTTCTGCTGGTTAAAGATTTATATTAGGCTAATGATCAGAACATTGAAATATGGTGTCTTTTATTAATTTTAAGCATTTCTCAATATATTTGTTTTGCAGGCCGTATAATTATCTTAATAAATAAGTGAGATGAAACTACGAGGGTCAATAAAAAAATACGAAGACTTTTGTCATAGCTATGTTACTTACCTAAATTTGGTAGACATAATTTAGCAATAGTCTCAAACAATTTGCAGGTAAAAAAATTAATAAATTCCTTTATTTCTAAGAATTATTTAGAATCTAATCCTGCAAAATTGAGGTCACGGCGCACGGTCAAAACTTGTGTTATGTCAACATTAAACCATATAATGTTGAAAGTAATATCTCTATTAATTGGGCTTAAAACCAAATAATATTGAAACCTCAAATTAATTATAGTCATGGTATTCTATGTTCCAAATTATGACGGAATATATTGTTATGTCGACAAGATATTAGTAACTAATGACAGATAGTCCTCTTTAGAATTGACTATAAACATCGACGTCGCCGGACGTCATGGCGCAACGAGAGGTACAAACAAAATGGATATAACTCAGGAAAAAGCCGATACAAGCTGTGAAAATACTAAATGGTGAAAAAATAAGTCAACAATTACATGTATTTGCAGGTTTATGTTTACCTGTAATAAATTTTGTGGGGGTGGTGGTAATTGTATTTTGAATATAAAACAGTCCGAAAGATAGTAGAATATCTGTAAATATTTGGCTAAGAAATAATTCACTTCAACCGACGTTCAGGGTTATCCTTAATGTAAACTATGAGATACACGGTTAGAAAATGAAAACTTTGAAGAACTAACTTATGATTTTCGAACAAATGTGTGCAAATAAGATGTTAAGTGGTTCAGTGCCATTTTAAATTTTACGGAGAAAGGCACAATAGACTAAGCGTGATATAAAAATGGGGTATATCTATTAACTGTGCGTGTTTAATCTTGACGTCAGGTTTTGAATTTTACCGTGCGCCGTGGTGACAAAACATGTTGTTTCACCAGGATTAAAGTGATTTTATTGACAACATATTTATTGAAAAGCCTTTAGTTAGATTTTGCACCCTCTTCCGAAAAGAGTTGTAAGATAATAGAATATGCAAGATTACATGTAGTTGTCGTTGCTTAGTACAGTTTTTTTTTTTAGAAATTATGTGAGCACAAGAAACCGGTATTACAAACTTATCAAAATAATTAGTAACTGACCTAGATTTCGTTATGAGTAACGAGTAGGTCTTCCGTCCGATTTTGTTTTATATGACACGATGAAATGTCGATACTCTCTGCCAAATCTGAGATCCTGGTGAAACTATTTTTTTGTGTCGAGACCGGAAACGAATAAGCGAAAGTGATTAATGAAAAAAAAAAAGCGGGGGGGGGGGGGGGGGGTGTACATTTTCCTAGTGTACATCACTGTTTATCATGCTAGATGAAAAACCCAAGAAAATATGTTAAACTTGTTAAAAACATGAACTGTTTGAACCTTTTCCAGTCAGTACCAGAAGTGACAATTGACAAAATAAAACTCGTTAAACACATCTTCAATCAATTGTCAATCATTTATAAAAGTTCGTGTCTCAATCGCTTACAGTGACTAAAATTTCGCAGGTATCAAATTTGTAAAACGGATAGGTACCTAAGATAAATTGATATAAGTCACCGGAAGTAGAATATGATTGCTTATTTAACATTGAATAATTACCGGTATTTATTCCATGTAAAAAAAAAAAAGAAAAATAAATATGTTTAAGTTCTTCCGTTGACGACCGGAATTGACGACGATTCAAACAAAATAATGTAAACACGAATACATACTTAGGGCTGACAAACAACAAAGTTTGTTTGTTCAAGTCATCACCGTTTTTGAAATCTCGTGGAGTCGTGGTTTTCTTTGCCTCTTAAAAGGAAACAGATAAACGGAAATGCTCAGTGAAAATAAAAGCTAGTATTTTTTTAACCTTTCGACACTTGTACTTTATCAATTATTAATTTTAATAAAATTATGAAAGAAAAACAGTTAAACTTTTAAACAGCTTGTTTTGTTTGGATCCTTTGGGTGAGGACTGGAAATGACGGTTGACAAAATGAAAGCAATTAAACGCATTTTCTATCGAGTGTCTATTATCTATATACGTTTCGTGCATTGATTACTTGACTTTCTGAGATCTCGAGGGTAAAACATTTATGTAAAAAAAAGTTTTCTGAGATATTTGATATATCTCGCTGGAAATAGAATGTTTTGTATTTATTCAACATCAGATACTAGTACATGACATATGTAAAAATGATTACTTATATTACAATTCTATATGAAACAAATTATATTATTAATATCCTTTAAATGCATAACAAAGTATTTTGCTTTTTCATATACAACCCATTAAAGATTTAAGATATTAATTACCTAAAATCACTAATTACGTCATCAATAGGTGTGGCAATGAGTTTTACTAACTGATATTGTTACGATCAACAACTTTGCTTCTATAATGCATTACAAAAACTGGATCGTGTTTAAGTTATGTGTAAGAGATTTACAAGTGTCTTGGCCCCTAATTTAAGGAATCAGCCCCTTTTCCTTGATAATGTTTTAAGAATAAAACATTTTTTGTTCTTACACCCATCTAAAATTGTTGTTCATTTTTGAGATACAAATGATTGAACGTTTTAGGGGCCAGCCCTCTAGATCTTTAATGGGGCAGACATTGGTAATTTGATTCATGGTATCGATTAGAATCATCAATGTGAATATTTTCTCTTCTACATTGCTTAAAGGGGCATTATCACGATTTTGGTCAAAAATTATTTTTCCGATTTTAATATTTACAATGCCTTTGAAAGGCATTTTTTATAGGCAACCGAAATTTGAGTCTCGTTTGTTGAGTTATAAGCGAGTTACAGAGCATGACATTCTTCGCAATGTAAACAAAGCGTCTGTTTACATTTTGAATGTTAAAGTTAAAATTTCAGTTTTAAACATTAAACGAATGTGTTAAACGTTACGAATTGTATATCTATGCTTAACATAAATAAAAAGATAGACAAATAAGCTGGAAAAAGATTTGTTACTGGTATATGGAATATATGTAAACAAAAACAGGGCACGAGCCTTGTTTACAAGACTAAGAATTGTGAGCCCTGTATCTTTCTTATAATTCTACCAATGACTCTCAAATTTAATTTGATCATTAGAAATGAATTGGTAAAGCATTGTAAATAATAAAAACATAAAAATAAAATTTGACCAAAATCGTGACCATGTCCCTTTAACAAAATATGTGTCGTTTTCTAGATATATTGCATCAAAGTTTAAATACTTTGGCCCCTAAAAATCCCTAATAACGTCATAAATGGGCGTGGCTATGATTTTTTTCCTGACATATATTGTTACGATAATCAACTTTACATTTATCATGCATTACAAAACCATTATCATTTTTAAGTCATTAGTAATATATTTTACGAGTCTATTGGCCCCTAAAAAAAGGAACCAGCCCTTTTTTTTCTTGATTCGATTGGAAAAAACTTTTGATTCTCTACCACTTTTGTTATATATGTTTTTACAAAATATCAGCTAATAAAACGATACAGAACAAAACGTAGGAAAATTTTGATTGAAAATTCGTACCCAATTAATTTCCGTGCCTAGGCGAGCTCAAAGAAAAGGCGCCACTAGCGTGAAACAACATGCACAACTTCAAGCTATAGATTACAATGTACCTATCCTAAAATTTTTATAGTCATCCCTAATAGTTTCTGAGATCAGCTCTGCACAAAATAGGTCGTAAATATGTGCAAAATGGCCGAAAAATCAGTACCGGAAGTGACGACAAGAAAAATTTAAAAAATGTATGAAGTTTACATTAAGTCCCACCTTTCGTGAAAAAATGGATGTGATCGGTTTAAAAGTTTTTGAGAAATCGCAGGCACAAAATTTGTGGAAAATAAAATAATAAAAAGAAATCCTACGAAAACTTTAGTTCCGTGTGTTAACTTCGGAGGTTTTTCTTAATCCCAGATAAAGAAAAGATTTGTATCAGTATATAGACATACACAAAGAAAGAAAAGGTACATCGTCTATAATAATAATTACTTTTTGGCGTTGACTTCCAATCAGGAAGAAGACAATCATAAAGCAACGGATTTCAAATTATTTAGATGTATAGACATTATCTGGTATCGAAAAATAAATACATGAGTAATTAGTGCGTGTTAACTGTAGTAGTTCGTATTCAAATACTAAAATATTCGTACGTGAGAGAGAGAGAGAGAGAGAGAGAGAGAGAGAGAGAGATTTCATAGTGTTTTATAGTGTTCAAGAAATCAATATATTAGTATTATATTTCAATAAACCCATGTATACATGCATGCGCGTATCTATATATGTAAATAAATTCTAATCGGACCTTCTTTTAAATCTATGTAGAATACTTCAAACGTGGGTGCATTGCTAAATGTTGTGTGCATACAGTCATTGAGATGGCGGCATTTCTTTGATGCTGGCAAAGTGACCAAGTAAATTCTACTGCAGTCGTACTGCAGGGGCATCTCAGCGGCATATCTTTGATGCCGGGGATGCGACAAGCGTCTAAATTTAGCGAACTGCTGACAGAAATAAGCTCTATATTTGTACTGTAAAAAGCCGCTTTTATTTTTATTTATAATAAAAATATTACGCAAAACATTCAATTCCATCATTTTAAAGATAAAATCGTTAAACAAAACAGATTTAAGGAAGAAAAGATATTCGGCATTCGGGGACTGAACCCGGGTCGCCTGGGCACAAGTCCAACACGCTAACGATTGAGCTACGCAGAGCCTCGCTTCAAGACTTTGGAGCCCAAAATCTCGAGAATGCGTGGATCGATTTTAAAACAAATCTCATATTCGGAAGTTTTGAGAACGTCTGTATCGAACAAAAACATAAAAACATTCAAGTTAAAAAGTTGAAAAACTTACGTTTTTCATTTCCTTCCGGAGACAAAGAAAGATGACAGCCGACCTTTAGATATGCGATAGACACTGCGGCTAAAGACTTTCTACCATCCCTGAAAATTTGAAATTTCTATCTTTAACACTTTTGGAGAAAAATTGTAAATAAGCAAAAACGTAAAATCTTAAATTTTTCGGACCCGGAAGTGACGAACAAAAAGTTGATCTACAAATTTCTTACAAATTTTGTGCTGAATAAGATGTAAAGATTTTATAAAAATCGGCTGAAGCGTTTTTGAGAAAACGTCAAAGAAAAAAAATAATAATAGAGAACAGAAACAAGCAATAACAATAAGGTCTTCCGTTTGAAACGGAAGACCTTAATAACAATAAGATACTGTACGAAATCTATAAGGTTTTCCGTTGGAAACGGAAGACCTTAATAATATGAAGAAACAGTACGAAAACTATAAGGTTTTCCGTTGGAAACGGAAGACCTTCATTAAAGGGAATTTGAAAATTCTGTGATTAAGATAATAGCAAATTATTATCCTGTCAACAACTTTATTAAATCTCAAAAATCAGTAAAGTCAGAAACATGTTTAAAAATGTATATCCAAAACACTCATTTAAATAAGGTTAATGTTGACCTAAATATGGTCTCTTTAAAACTTTAACTTCGAGCACAATGATTTAGATGTTTACTATATCAGACATACAGATTATTTCTTTATGTGCTTTTTCTAGCAAAAGATTTTGCAGTAAAAATTGATTCATTTTCTATCTGAATTTAATGTCAGTATATAAAAAGTGGCCAGTTTGCATAACAGTTCGTTTTTTAGGTGATTTTTAAAGATTGATCAACGGGATATATTATTGAAAACTCAGAAATTCTGTAAAAAATTATCTTAATAAATTATTAAAAGAAAGATCAAATTTCAGAAGTTTGAGATTAAATTGAAGTCACACGTCTTATCCGCATAAAAAACCCAGCAATAGCTGTGGCACAGATGAAAGTAGAACGGGAAATTTTGCAAAATTTTTATCACACTCACAATTCAACTTGTTCAATATTTTTTTGTGAATATGTAACCTGTCCTTTAAGTCCATTTTTGTTTGAGCCTAATTTCATAATAAAGTAAAATATCAAATGTTGTGTCAAGAATAATTCATTCTATATATACTTTTAATGTTTAAAACAAATCTTATTCCTGACATTGAACTATAATAATCCGAATTTGACAACTCAAACCCTGAGTAAACACCATGTTGTTTACACAACGGATATGTTTTTATGCATCAAGTAATAATTTATTTAACTCTATCTTAGTTTTCAATCTCTTAGGTAGATTATTCATTTTTCTCTGATTTTGTTTCCTAAATCAAATAAGACGCATACAATGCAGTATAGACTTAGACATTATCAGTTAGTTTTTTAATGGTTTTGGGGCACTAAACTACTTGTAAATGTATTTTCCAAATAAATCACGTACACATTATCAGATTATTAGACGCACGATATTCATCCTTCTAAACCATCCAAAAAGATAATTTTATAATTTACTAAGTAAAATTACCGAAAATATGTACTGGACCCTGCCGGGCAAACATACATAAAGATATCACTTGGACCCCCCCCCCCCCCCCCCCCCCGTCTCCCCAAGAAAAAAAATCTTTGATCCGAGTATGATAAAGTTTATTTAAAGTTTAATCTATTTTAATTGTTTTAATGTTTTACTGCATTAAATTAAAAGCACATGTTTTTGCACAAGTTCGTAAATAGAGAAAAACAATACTTCAACATTAATCCGAATATAGTCTGAGGATAACTCCCGCCAACCGTTTATGTGAAAAAGTGTCAGTGACTGTATCTGTGCATGACCGCGGAAATACATCTAGTAATCGAGAGAAACAGCACAGTGGAAAATAAATGTCAGCAAGTTTGTTTACCAAATTCAATGGGAACAACATTTTTTGACATTGACAAAATTCATTTCTTGATAACCTTCTTTTAAAAATGATAAACATTATCAATAAACATCATGTATTTTAACAACATGTACTTTATGTCATACCTGATGAGAAAATAGATAAAACATAGCGTCAATGGTTCCCTTTTCGGGGAAGGGGGGGGGGTGAATATGATTTGTTTTATTTGAAGAAAGTTTCTAACTTATGTAGCTTAATGAAAAAAACAGTTCGTTCTTTAAAAACATTCACTTGTTATAAGCGGCGTATATACATGTAGCTTTCAATTTAGTTTTAAAATGGCAGAGCTGTCTTCCTTCTTAGAAGATATAATTATATAAAAAAAAAAATGTTCACTGCGTGGGTGATAAAAACATTTAATCAAAATCAATAAAAGGATTTCACATTATCCATCGCATATTAAATAACTCTATAAACTGTTAATATTACTGTTGGTGTCATTTTACTATATGGAACTAGGGGAGGAAGTTTTTTTATAGGTGTTATTTCCAGAAATGTCTCAAAGTAATGTTTTCCAGTGAGTTCGTATAAGCGGAGCTGAGACATTACCGCTTGTAAATGGAATGAGAGAAAGAGTGGATTAAATGTTATTTAAAGATAAACCAGATAATAAAAAAAATTAGCATTAGTTAAAAATAGATAAACAATCAAAATTTAATCTATTATATCATAGTGTTGGAATGTTTTGAAATTTATGGTGACAACAATAATTTGCGTCATTTTAATATCAAAACTTTCAAGAATGCACCGATTTAAGAAAATACTCCTTACATAAACAAATGAAACACAAGTCTCGGAATTAAAGATTATATTGCTAGTCATAAAGTAATATTAACATTTCCTAATGGTTACTTAGTGTGAAGTAATTTTAGCTTGTGTCCATCATTGTTTAATTTTTTCCCGTGGGCTGCAGCCTGCGTTGTTTATTCCGATAACCCATATCAAAAGTCAGTAATCGCCGTTCATTTGCATTTCAAATTGTTAAATGCTTAAATTCTTCGGTAATTATTATAATTCTGTGTTTAAGGGTTTTCTTATGTTGGACAAACAATAGACTCTATCTAGATTTACACAAACGAACAAAACTATGTCTAGACAAACAAAGCAGTAATATCCAGCCCGATATAACTTTAACATGTATTTAGCAAATCTCGAATTAGACCTAGAAATAATTAAAATTGAAAAAAAATACATACCTATAACCGATTATTGAATTAAATCATGCATTTTTGTTTGATTATCTTTATTGTGTTTAATAACCGGATAAACTAAGAGAGAGAGAGAGAGAGAGAGAGAGAGAGAGAGAGAGAGAGAAAAAGAGAGAGAGAGAGAGTTATTTCACCGATCAATTTATAATAGGAAAGAAACATACTTTAATATAATGTTATGCACACATTTAAATGCAAAGACTGCGCTCACCCTACAATAATTTTGCCCCCCCCCCAAACAAAAATATCAAGAATTTTATAAAGACAACCTGTGTCCATCGGAGCGGTGTTGATGATAGCGATCTGTGTTTAATGGAGCTACAATTAAAACCACCTGGAATACCCTACCCCTCTTCCTTGGAAATTATATCATCACTCGGATCACCCCTCCCATCCATATAAAAGACCTTTTGCATTTTTATATATGTTTTTATTGTTCAGCTTGATCAAACTTGACTAAAAGGGAACTTAAAGATGGTGTAAAGACAACTTAAAGGGAGCATAAATAACACTTAAAGATGCTTAAAGGTAGCTTAAGATGGATTAAAGGTGATTCAAAGAAGTTTGGACATTAAGGATCTAAAAGCTCAGCTTAAAGATGAATTAAAGGTGGCTTAAAGATTGTATATCCTTTATGTCACCTTTACGCCACCTTTAAGGACTTGCTTGAAGATTGTTTTTCGCCTTGTGTTTCCCGTTGTTCAATAAGATTGTCCGTATCAAGTTTACATTATATATAAATTGCAAATTGTCCCTGGTCACAAATATCACGATGTTTTCTAAGTTTGTTCCTGTATTCGGGGCTGATTAATGTGCTGTTCCTGTTTATGTATGCAGGTGCGTAGATTTGTTCCAGATTCTCTTATATAAAATTCTTTGCATCCGCTACATTTAATGTTGTTTACTGTAATAACATTGCAAGTTCCACAACGGAGATAATTACACTTACTGACCGAATACAACTGACGCTGTTGAAAAGAGGACTTGCAAAGTATCCATCAGAGATTCTGAGGCTATCTTTTACTGTTGACAGTAATTTTGTATTTAACTTGTATTTTTCAGCACTTCGAACATTGTATTATTAGTTTGTAGAATGTTGTAAAGTTGGCGTACGATAGTATCTTATATTTCTGTTGTTTATATGGTTTATATGTATGCACGAGTCGTAATATCTTTAAATCAGAGGTATATTTTTTCTGCTTTGTATCAAATTAATTTTTTCTCATTGGTTTTAAGAAGGAGAAAATATAAATTTTTTCAGAGAGACAGGCAGAAAAACGGAGAGAAAGTTAGACGGACGACGGACAACAGTTTCTCAGAATAGGTCACTTGAACCTTTGATTTAGATGAGTTTCAAGATATACCATCTAAATCAGTACAAGTTATATGTACATGTAGTGAATCAAACGCTGGTTGATATCTGTTAATACCGGTAATATAAAATACGACAATCCTTAAAATATATTAATGCAAATTTACAGATTCATTTTTTTTTTACCGTAGACCCCTGGGAAACCTATTGCTAGTCCATCGAGAATTTTTTCGGACTCTGTTGATCTTTACTGGGAAAAATCTGAAAAAAGGGTTGATTATTACCAAATTCGCTATAAATCAAGGAACGGTCAAGAAAAATGGAAATTCGCTGAAACTGACGTTGATCAGAATAAAATTACTATTACCGGATTAATGGCAAATACAAATTACATATTTCAAGTTCGAAGAGTATTTCAAGACCAGGAAGGAAAATACGGGCCTGCAAGTGATGATGTGCGTACAACCGAGTCTCTAGCGACATATTTACTCGGGTTTGCCAAACTAGTTGCCGATGGAAATCCAAAAAAATATCAACTTTTGGTCGAAGAGTTAAAAGACTCACGAAATCCTGACGCAAAAACAAAACAGGTTATTCTTGGTAAGATTTGAATGAGTCTTTGTTTACCATTTCCTTATTTGTTTTAAGATTTAAAGAAAAACTTCCAAATATATTTGCATATTACAGGGGAATTTAAAAAGACAGACTCCGAAAAGACAATAATGCTTGTTGGTGCAACTGGTTCGGGAAAAAGTACTCTAGTTGACGGCATTGTTAACTATGTGATGGGTGTAAGTTTTGATGATCCCTATAGATTTACCCTCATACAGCTCGAAAAAGAGGAAAACAAAATGGAAAATCAGGTACAATTATTAAACAATTATCATTTTAACTTTAATCAAATTGAATTTAATCGACATTCAAATTCAAATGATTGAGATATAATTTCAGATTAATTTGATTTTTGGCACACACACACACACACACACACACACACACACACACACACACACACACACACACACACACACACACATATATATATATATATATATATATATATATATATATATATATATATATATATATATGAGTGAAAGGTGATATCACACAGTATAAATAATTAAAAAAGAAAAAGAAAATGAACAGTTCCAAAGTTTCTATTCACTAGCGCTTTCTGGATTTACATCCTTCTTCAGGTGAACGTACATAAGTTATGAAATTGTTTTCCTTAGAAACGTTAACTATGACGTCATGATGTAACGAGAGTCTTTTTAGGGAAGGAATAGATCCATGACGTCATAATACAATATAAAACGTTAAACGGAAAACTGAATTAGACACAATATGATCATAACGACATCAATAAATTTACAAAGACAAAGACTGGTTAGAACAAAGATGATTATATATACTGATATTTAATGTTTGTTGAGTTTTGGGGAAAATAATTTAATAAAATAGTTCTCTTTCACAAGTCTCATGGCGGTTGAATCGGTTTTAAGTTTATAAAATGGGAATACTTTATAATCTCCCTTAGCACATCTGTCAAAATGTTCACTGTATGGGGTGTTTCTGGTACTGGGATCATTGATCTGTTGGCGATGGACGTGCATGCAATATATTTCATTATAAACTTGAAATATGTAATTTGTATTATTTGATTATAGATAGATAGATAGATAGATAGATAGATAGATAGATAGATAGATAGATAGATAGATAGATAGATAGATAGATAGATCCAGGAAAAACATCAGTGGTCGGTGATATATATATATATATATATATATATATATATATATATATATATATATATATATATATATATATATATATATATATAACTTAAATAAATAAAAGCACAAAGATCGAGTAAAACATAAGTGCTTTCATTTTCTTCAGATGTTTTACAATACTAACATGGTAACGTTTGTTATGACGTCATAATAGTTTAACGGCGTCTTCAAGTCTCTGAATGACGTCATATTTCCCCGTATTTTTAAATATCACAATACTAATAATAACAGATTATATAACACGGTTAAAACGTGAATAAAACATTTAAAATACTCAGAGGTTACATTAAGCTATTCAATTTAGGTTTAAAAGTTCTTATAAAATGTTTTTCTTTATCACGCCTTTCAACAGTATTAGAATTGTACATTTTATAGAACGGAAAAACAGTAAATGATTTTTTTCCGGATTCTTTCCCGTAAGGTACTTCCGAAGAATCTTCTACGCATCCTTACTAAATCCAATTTCAAAGAAAAATCGGAGTTTGAAGTCACTAAATGCCAGGATTCGCGATGTGGCACTTGTCCTTATATTAAACAAGGACATCATTTCAATTTTGGTGGGAAACGGTTTATCGTTAACAACAACATGTTGTGTCAAACCAGAAATCTATTATATGTTATCACGTGCTCAGGTTACGGGGAACTATATATTGGAGAAACGGGAAGTACCTTACGGGAAAGAATCCGAATTCACAAACAGCACATCAACCAACCGGAATACCGCAAACTAAAAGTTAGTGAGCACCTTGACCTGTGCGGAAAAAAATCATTTACTGTTTTTCCGTTCTATAAAATGTACTATCATTCAAAAATGTATAACATTTGTTCCGTTCATATTTATAACCTGCGTTTTAGGAAAAAAACAACACCAGCGTGAATACTTTATGGCCATTAAATATGAAGGTCATAATAAAGGTCAAATATGATAACGTCATGCAGGTTTTTATCAATTTTCTCCTACGTCAAGTATACTTAAACTTCGGTAAATCTAAAACCTACGGTAAAATTTTCATTATTTGAATTCACATAACGGGGTAATGACAATTGTGCTGCTAAATTTTAATGACACTTAAACAATACAATTTCATCTTAGAATTCGTTCAAAATGTGTTGCAAATATTTGTCTTACATGTAAAAGATGATTTACAACTGCTATTTCTACATTAAAATAGATCGGAAATTACATTAAATCAGCAGTTAGAATTCATTTCAGAATCTGCAGGTCATAAAAAGTGAATATGTATTAATATCAGTACAGCCAATTGCAATATTTTAAAAAGTAACCCATTTGCACAGCGAGGTCTATTTCATTTTACATTCCACTGAAATGAGATTCAAATGGTAGGTTCGATGTGATGTGGAGTTTTTTGGGTTTTTTTTTAAATTTTATTATATTTATTGAATTCATTCAATTTTATACAAATTTAACTACAAGAACATTTTAGTTTATCTGTTTTGTACTGTGTTTAACTTATTATAAACTCAACAAAATAATTGTTTTAACAAATAACATTTTTTTTTTATTTTTTAAGAAGAGAATGATAGGATTTATAATGCATCACATTAACAAAAGCGAGTGCTAACTAAGTGAAAAGGGGCTTTTTCAAATTATCTTTTATTTTTGCACTGCAAATATCACTGAAATGCTTAAAAAAACAATAACAGGTTACACATAAATCAGAATTAGTACCGTTTTAATCGAACAGAAAAATATTAGTATAGGATTCGCGTCTGATATTCAGAAGTCACATTGCCACAAATGTACCGGCGACTTACAATATTCAAAATCAAAGTTTTTTGTCCTTTATCAATTTGTTATTTTGTAGGCTGTATCTCAAACAGAATGGATCACGGTTTATAAGATAATGCCTAGAGCCGGCAGTCGATTAGAATATTCTTTAAACATCATCGATACACCGGGATTTGGAGACACAAGAGGAATAGAGAGAGATCAACGTACCATTGGTCAAATTCGGGAATTGTTTTCAGAAACGGGGGCTAAAGGAGTTACTTACCTTGATGCTGTTTGTTTCATCGTAAAAGCTCCAGACGCACGCCTGACCGTTTCGCAGAAGTACATATTTAGTGAAATTATGTCGTTATTTGGCAAAGACATTGAATCAAATATTTGTACATTAATCACATTTGCCGATGGTGCTGATCCACCCGTTCTTGCCTCTTTAAAAGAAGCTGATCTTCCATTCGGTTCCTACTTTCAATTTAACAACTCCGCATTGTTTGCAGAAAACACAAATATAACAAAGACGTCATTGTCTCCCATGTTTTGGAAGATGGGATGTACAAGTTTTAAAATCTTTTTCGATACAATTTCTCAATTTAAAACAAGAAGTCTCACTCTAACAAAGGCTGTTTTAGATGAAAGAGAAGTAATAAAAACAATTCTATCTGCCATTCTCCCCCAAGTTAAGGCGGGGCTAACAAAACTGTCGGAGCTTCGAGACGAATTAGAAATATTTAAAAAACACAAAAATGACATAGAAAGCAATAAAGATTTTGAATATGAGGTGGAAGAAACTAAACAATTGTTGGTAAACCTGGACCAGGGGCACCATGTAACAAACTGCCTTCAATGCAATTTTACATGCCATGATGATTGTAAAATTGCAGATGACGATAATAAAAGTGGATGCGCTGCCATGAAAGACGGTTACTGCACGGTATGCATTAAGAAATGTATATGGAAAGAACACAAAAATGCACGATATAAGTTCATTTATGTGACGGACAAAGTTAAAAAAACTTATACAGAAATGAAACAGAAATACGAGAAAGCTATAGGGTCTAAACTGACTCACGAATCCTTTATCGCAAACCTATCAAAAGATGTTGAACATCTATTCGCATATGTCAATGGAATGATGACAAAAATGAATACTTGCAAAAGCAGGCTAAAGGAAATAGCATTAAGACCTGATCCTCTCTCTACAGTTGAACATTTGGACCAAATGATTCAGGCTGAAGACATGGAGAGACATCAAGGGTATCAACGTCGAATAGAAATGCTGAATGAATTCAAGCATATGGCTGAAATTGATAAAGATTTTGAAAAGTTTGGTGCCAATTATCTTTCAGCAAGAATGGAAATTCAGTCTATTGGTATTCCTGCTGATGCATTAGTTGATGATGGTGAACAGAATCCTCAAGGTGGAATTATTAATTTGTTCAAGCGGATCTTTCTCTCACCATTTCAATCTGACCGAGAAAAAGAGAAAAAGAAATTTAAAAAGAATTCATAGATAGTGTTACCAAGCAGTTTCTCTTCATTCGTTTTAAAATTTAGGAGTGCTTTTACAGTGGAGGTATGAATGTGTTAAAACAATTTCGACGATTCATAATTGAGTAAAGAATCGAATTTACTGTAAAAACTTTTTTTCAATATTGTAAGAAAAAAGTAAGAAATGATTATAAAGCCTGAATTTTCATTTAATATATATCAGTAGTATTATCTTATGGATATCTACATGTATAATGGATTAATTGACTAAATCGCCGACATCAGAGAGTCTGTTGTCTTTGTTCATGACTGGCTTAATTAAGGTCTTCCGTTTCCAGCGGAAGACCTTATTGTGTTCGTACTGTTTCTTATTATTAAGGTCTTCCGTTTCCAGCGGAAGACCCTATTGTTTTCGTACTGTTTTTTATTATTAAGGCCTTCCGTTTCCAACGGAAGACCTTATTGTTATTGCTTTGATTCTTTTTCTCTATTATTAAGGTCTTCCGTTGGAAACGGAAGACCTCATTGTTTTTACTTTGTTTCTTTTCCTCTATTATTCTTCTTATTTTTTTTTTTCGGTCACGTTTTCTCAAAAACGCTTTAGCCGATTTTCGTGAAACTTTCAAATCTTATTCATGACAAAATTTGTAAGAAAATTACACGAGATTTTGTGGATCGTCACTTCCGGTACCGAGATATTAAAGATTTTATGTTTTTGCTTGTTCACAATTTTTCTCAAAAAGTATTCAAGATAGGACTTTCAAATTTTCAGAGAAGGTAGAGAGTTAACGGCCGCAGTGCCCATTGCATATCCGAACGTCCGCCCTCACTTCCGGTCGTCACAGGAAGGAAATGAAAAACCTTAATTTTATAATTTTTTGGATTTGAATTTTTTTTAGTTTTTCATTCGATAGAGACGCTCTCAAAACTTCAGAATATGAAATTCGTTTTAAAATCAATCCACGCATTCTTGAGATTTTGGACTCCAAAGTTCTGAAGCGAGGGTCCGCGTAGCTCAGTCGTTAGAGTGGTGGACTTGTGCCCAGGCGACCCGGGTTCAGTCCCTGAGTGCCGAATCTTTTTTCTCTCTCATTTGTGTTTTGATTAATGGGTTTATCTTTAAAATGATGGATTTGAATGTTTTCCGTTTTATTTTTGTCATTAATAAAAAAAGATAGCGGTTTTTTTAGTACAAATATAGAGCTCTTTTCTGTCAGCAGCTCTCTAAATTACGCCGCTCTTCGCATCGCCGACATCAATGACATGCCGATGAAGTCCCCCTGCAGTTTGACCGCATTAGAGTTCGCTGGGTCGCTTTGCCGGCATCAAAGAAATGCCGCCATCTCAATGACTGTATGAAAACAACATTTAGCAATGTACCCAGGTTATTCTACTCGGCTTAAAAAGGAGGACTGCTTAGAATTTAATCCCATATATAGATACACACATGCATGTGTACATGCGTTTATTGACAAAGGTTGCTTATATATTGATTTCCTGAACATTATAAAACGCTATGTAATCAATTTCTCCTCTCTCTCTCTCTCTCTCTCTCTCTCTCTCTCTCTCTCTCAAGTACAAATGTTTTAGCATTTGAATAAGATCTAGTACAGGTAACGTGGAGTAAATTGGATAGAAGCTAAATGTACATTGGCGTCCAAAAATTATACATATTTTATATCAAGTTACGGGATAATGTCTATGGATTCAAATAATTTTAAAATTCATTGTAAAGTTATTGTCTTCTTACTGATTGAAAGTCAACGCTAAAAAGTCATTTTTATTAAAGATGGTGTACTTTTTCCTTTTTTGTGCATGTCTATATACTGATACAAATCTGTTGCCTGTCGGGATTAAGAAAAGTAGTAACTATACAAACGAACAGGTGACTGCGACAAGGTTTAAAAACCGACCACCCGTTTATGAGTGTTTGAGCCTAAGAATAAATAGATGTAAAAAAATCAATAGTTACATCTTTCAAACAACGCTTATATATCGTTCTAACATATGTATTTTATTTAGAAATTGTGTAATATGTGATATTTAGAATTTAATATTCTACGTTTAATAAAGCAGTCAACGACCGACCCCCCCCCCCCAATTCATAAAATCATTTAGTTTTTCGACCCGATTTTACTTGATCTTTGATCTTGGGCCTTTAATTTTAACTAATTACCATTCTAGATAACTGTACTAATTACCAAACCAATTCGTTCATTAATAACAGAGTTATGAAGTTTTTGGCATTTGAGTTTCAATTGTCGTGTTTAACATGTACTATGAAAAAAAATTTCATTTCTAACTTCCAAGCCCTTCACTCAATCCTAATGAAAATTTGTGAAAATGAACCTAGGACCCCATTCTTATTGTCTGTAAAATATGCAGCGGATTGAACAATTAAGACAAAATTCCTGAAATTAAACGGTGCTTATTGCCTATACCTGGAAATTAAATTTACACAGTACACGCACCGACCCCCCCCCCCCACCCCTTCCTATTCACAAAATCATTTAGTTTTCTTGGCCTGATTTTACTGGATCTGTCATCTTGAACCTTTATTTTCAACCTAGTTCAAGTCTAGATTACTGTACTAATGACCAGACCTATTCGTTCATTTTTAAGAGAGATATGAATTTTCGGCATTCGAGTTTCGATTGGCGTGCTTGACAGGTACTGTAGAAAAAAATTCTAACTCCCGAGCCCCTTACTCAATCCTAATGAAATTTTGTGTAAATGTACCTCGGACCCAATTCTTATTGTCTGTGAAATATGCAGTGGATTGAACAATTAAGAAGAAATTCCTGAGATCGAACGGCGAGTATAGCCTGTACGGGGACTTAAAATTTACACAGTACAAGGGATGTAAGCAGCCGCGTAATATTTCTGTTGCATGTATATTTCTTGTTTTCCGTTTAGTCTGTATCTACGATAGCGTGTGAACTACTTATGCATGTTAGAACTGTGGAAATTACTGTCATCAAATTTTTACCGAATAAATTTACGTGTTACTGATTTCGTTATTTCTACATTTATAAAGACTTTATCAATCCTGCTGAAATAAAACAGTCAAACATAATAGTAAACGACACGAACTAAACATTCTCAACACTGAAATACATGGATAAAATGCATCAGTCATTGTTTTAGGACTTCCCCTAATTGTTGTTAACCGAATCCGAGATCCACACCTCAAAATTATATTTTCGATTTATTTAAGACGAAAATCAAGCTCGGGTCTTTTCACCCCCCCCCCTTCCCCTCCAGACACAAATACGCATCAATATTTCAAACGACCTCGCACTGTTACCAAACCTGAATAGTCAGAAATCTTACACGTTGTTTTTCATCTCATACAAAAACTCAGCTACTCTCCCGGGCGGAAACTCCCAAAATTCAAAGACAAATTCGGGAATTATTTTGCGTCAGCCATGTTTTGAGACACCTGCAAAGGCTGTGAGTTCTAAACTCGCCGGAGCCGAGATTTGTTCTTTCTTTTTCTTTCTCTCCTTTTTACTTCATTTCTAACTAAAATATTCAACATAAAAGGGTTGTTGGACTGTAGTACAAGTTGAAAAACACTCTACAGCTAAGATTTAGACAAAAACAGTTTTTTATTATTAGGGTCTTCCGTCTTCTATTCTTATTGTGATAAGGGTCTTCCGTTTACAAAGGAAGTCCCTCTTTTTTTCTTCTTAGTCTTTTTATTACAGGTCATTAGACCTGTTATTAGGTCAAAAGACCTCTTATTTAATATGAAATAAAATGGGGCTGGTCCTTCAAATTAGGGATCCAACGGGGTGTATAATCCTTCATCCATCGCTCTTTTAGATCACATCTGCATTTCCTGATATGTTTCATTGATGAAGATAAAAGGCAAGGTCATTTTCTCTTCTAAAAATCGGACGGAAGACCACGTTGCTCGCAACGAGATCGTGTCTAGTTTTTATTTTTTTTTTCCAAATATTGTGCACAAGATTTCTCGAAATCTTTTCGACCGATCTCAACCATTTTTTCACAGATGTTTGGGCGTGATCTTAACTTCATATATTTTTCTTAATTTTTTCGTAGTCACTTCCGGTACCGAATTGTTCGCCATTTTTAAATGTTTGACGACTCATTTTGTGCACCTTTAAACTCGGAAACTATAAGAGATATGAATATGAAATTTTTAAGATAGGTAGACTATAGTTTGAAGTTATGCAGCATGTAGTTGTTTAATGCCTGTTGCGCCATTTCTTGGAGCTCGTCTGGGCACGAAAATTGGGTACGAATTTCCATTCAAAATTTTCACACGTTTTGATTTATATTTTTTTATCAGTTGATATTTTGTTAAGACATATATAACAAAAGTGGTAGAGAATCAAAAGTTCTTTCCACCAAAATCAAGAAAAAGGGGTTGGCCCCTTAAATTAGGGGGCAAGGCACTCTTAAACTCTATTACAAATAACTTAAAAACGATAAAGATTTTGTAATGCATTATAGAAGCAAAGTTGTTGATCGTACCAATATCTATTAGAAAAAATCATTGCAACGCCCATTTATTACGTAAATAGGGATTTTTAGGGGCCAAAGTTCTTAAACTTTGATGCAATTTATCTAGAGAAGGAGACATATTTTGTTAAGCTTCGTAGAAAAGAAAATGCTTGCGTTGACGATTCTAATCGATTCCATCAATCAAAACACCAATCTCTGTCCCCATTAAGGATCTAGAGGGCTGGCCCCTAAAATATTCAATCATTTATATCTAAAATATGATCAACCATTTTAAATAGGTGTAAGAACAAAAAATGTTAGTATTTGTGAGACCTTTTGATTGAACTCAAGAAAAAGGGGCTGGCCCCTTACATTAGGGGCCAAGACACTCGTAAAGTCTTTTTCACATACCTTAAAAACGATCAAGATTGTTGTTGATCGTAACAATATCAGTTTGTAAAACTCATTTCCAAACCAATTGCTGACTTAATTAGGGATTTTAGGGGACTAAAATCGTAAACCTATAATGTGCTGTTTGTGAAAAAGCAAAACTCTTTGTTAAAGGGGGGATTCTGAAATTTCATTGGTATTTTAATTGTATCGTTTAAAAATTGAACGGAAGACCTACTCGTTACTCGTAACGAGATCGTATCTAGCTTATGATTTATATTCATACATTATATCGCATGCACAATAAGTTACATATATGATATATAATATCTCCTTTTCCAAAGTGTTTTCCACATTTGAATAGACTTATTAAACTATCATATTAATACGTAAATACACGTAATGCAGTATTATCAATAAATCAAGTAGCAAATTACACTTTTTTACTGTTAAGTCTGTGTTGCTCCAGTTAATCTATTGAACATTCTTTTTTTCAATTTCTTTTGCTGACAAAAACATTATGAACTAAAAATCATCTGCACGATGGTTGCGAGCAAAAAGATGTCTTCTTTTTGAATGCACCTTAAAATAGGCTATCAGAATTTCTTGACACATCTTTAAATCTTTAAGGATTTCAAAAGAAATATCAATGCAGGCTGTGAGAAGGCACTATTAATATGATTTTTGATTAAAATAAAACGGAAATATGAAAAATTATAAAGGTCAAAGATAAGTCATCAATCGAAACACAATTATGGAAGAAAAACCATTCGGCCCTCCTAAGTTGAACTCAGGGCAAAGGGACAAAAGTCCACCTCTCACTATAACGCCATTGGGACTCTCGCTTCAGGACTTTGAAACCCAACATTTTTAAAATGCAAATGCGTGAATCATTTTTAAATACATTGCATGTACATTTTCTACATTCATTATAGCGTCTCTATCAACTATTAAAGAGAAATAAGAAATATTTAATAACACAAATTTGCAATTTTGGTTGATTTACCTTCTTATGACGACTGGAAGTAACGGTGGACCTTTGGGTAAGCAAAAGACACTAATTATAGGTTATAAACGTATATTGCTAAAAATTTGAAAGTTCTATCTTTGACAATTTTTTTGGAAAATTGTGAAGAAGCAAAAACAAAGGATCTGAAAAATATCGACAGAGTAAGCAACGTTTTCTTTAGTATGAGATCTGAAAGTTTCATTGGAATCGGCGAGGACATTTTATGAAAACGTTACAGAAAAAAAATAATAATAAGGGAAAAGAAACAAAGCAATAACAGTAAGGTCTTGTGTTGAAACGAAAGAACTTAATAAATCGGATGTATATTTAATGAATGTGTGTTTTAATTTTACATAGTTTTTTTTATTTATCTGATAACTGCATGTATATACTTCAAATATAAGTTTAAATTCTTTAGCGGTTGATGGAGTTTTATTTAATGTGCGCATTTACATTTAAATATGCATCTTGCTACTCAATAAATTGTGGTTTCTTTTTAAAATTACAATGTATACTATAAATGCAATGTTTATTTGTTTGAAAAGTAGATAGAATGTTATTTTAAAAAGTGTTAATAATAATAATTGTAGTTGTTTACATGTTTTAACGTACGTTCGATAAAGTTGTTTCATAAATGACTATGTATCAGACATCTGTTTAGCTCCACTAGCTGTACAGTACAGATAGAACTTGTAATGTTGAATGACTGAATGATATGAGATTTGTAATTTCTTTTAAAAAAAGTAATAAATGAAGAAAATAAAGACTTTTTTTAATTCTTCACTTTCCATTCAAAAGTCTTTTAAAAGTATGTACCAGGTTTTAATAGGTTTTATTCATGAAGATAATAACTACAATTTAAAAAAAAATATGGTTGGTGCATTTTACAGTTACAAAGAAAGGCTCACAAAAACTTAATAAACACGACGTTTTTAAAAAATAAACAGTTGTATGTCAGCTACATAGTATTGGCAATGAAGTACATTTTTTGGAGGTTTTTTTTTTTTGGTTTCTGCTGTGTTTTGGGTTTTTTGAATTGTATGGGTATTGGAAGCTCCTTCGAACACTATTTAACGACATTAAAAGGGTTTATAATACGATAACTCTGAGCTGATGTTCGCAGCTATAATATAAAGCATCTGGTGTTTTGCTTTATATATATATATATATATATATATATATATATATATATATATATATATATATATATATATATATATATATATATATATATATATAATTTCTTCATTGCATTGTGGTTCTTGGTTGTAATACAGTTTGGTCAAATAGTATTCTGTTGTTAACGAATATAGATGATCGCGTTTCTCATATGTTTGACATTATTTAAATATGCCTACCAAGTTAAGAAGAAAACCTAAACTAAAAATCTTTCAAATTTATAACCTTACGCATTAAATGATATTATGTGGTTTTGTATCCTATCTGTTCTGTTTCAAAGTGTAGCGACGGAAGTAAACTGTATTAGGAAGCGATATTTGTTGAAGCGAGTAAATGAATTTAACACGTAGATCTGCGTAAAGTTGACGACAGTGTCAGTTTACTTTCATATCAATCATATTACAATAGCTTTAAAACTAAACAATTAGTAATAAATAGTGATTTTATTTCTTTAAGCCTATCGGGATCAGTTTAATTTATTTCCATTGATTTACTTGTTAATTTTATCAATTTTAAAACTTGAAATATTTTGAATAGATCCAATTCTGTTAAGATATTGTAGGAGGAGAACCACTTGAAATTAGTGAAGTATCATCTATTCATATTCTTCACAACCAAGCGTGATACTTTTTATGTCTTTATTATTCCAAGAAATTCAGCGCATGATAGAAAAACATAAAGGGTTTTATGACCACTAACAACCTCTTTGATAGTAATATAATCTTATCTCACTACATTCTGTAACACACAGGACGTTTATGTCCTAGTGAAATGTAGAAATCCGGGTTTTTTTTAAATTTTATTTCCAAAGTTAAAAAGTCTCAAGTCTGGTAAATTATATAGCCCAAGAATACATATCACCACATTTCATTGTCAAAGGTCTTCTTAAAATATATAAGCAATTACAAACTTGGTATCCGTTTAAAGTCATATTTTTCATAAGTCTATAAATTCCTTAATAAATCCAGTTCGGTCCCAATTAATAATTTGTTATAAGAATAGTTTAATTCATTCAGCTATGCATCCTAATGCAAGCTTATGAGCAATATTCAGTAGGGTAATTAGTTGCCAGTTTTTGTTTTGTTTTTCAAATATTGCATAGGTTTTATTTAGATTTTGATATACAAGCTAAATTGCCAAGTTTGTTACATTCTGATAATTGTCCTATAAATTCTAAATAGCTCTAGTAACAAAGTTAGTTAGAGGCAGTTAATTTAATAGCATACCGGTAGTTTATTCATTGTCTTTGTTTATGAATGAGAGCAAAAAAAATACATTCAAACCCATTACATTATTACTGATTATGATTTCTTTTTATGCGTAATTGAAAAGACCCAAAAATATGAGGACAGAATAAAAACAAATATTACGGTTCTTTAATACGAAAGCCGAGAAGGATCATTCGAGATTCGAGATTCGAAATACGAGATTCGAAATACGAGATTCGAGATTCGAAATTCGAGATTCGAAATTCGAGATTCAATATCTAAATTAACCAATCAAATCAAGGATCTGAAAATATGTATCCTAGCGACATCAAACTGTTCTAAATAAAAATCATACGTACATGCTCTCATATACAAATAAATGCTATGTTCACTTCTCCCTACCTAACTAAATAATTATTTGTATTTACTTTTACACAGAATATCTAAGTAGACCAGTAATAATGCAGTGATTAATAAGTGATTTTGTTTGCCCTGGTGCATTTCCACCTGATGCGTTTGAACCCTAAGGTATTTCACCACCAGTAATAGTTTAAAACCCGGGTTTATTCATCCCTTTTGTGTAAAAATGGGGTTAAGGTAGAGAACTTCATAAGCGGAGCTAATTTTTTCTGTAGGGGGTCCTAGGCCAATTTTAAAAAAATTTACTATGTAAATTTAATAAGCTCCAATTCTCCCAAGAAGGGGGTCCAGATCCCCTGACCCCCTCCTTTCTAGATCCCCGCATGAAGATTAGTACATGTATCTAAATAATCTAAATATAAATAATCTGTCCTGTTTCACTAATAAATATAAGCATTACTAATCGTTTTTATGTATGCATACAGTGATACACTAGTACTATGATTATAAACAAATCATTGAAATATTATCACATCATACGGAATTATTAATAAACGCAATTTTTTTCCTTTTCCTCAGTAAACAACTTATTATGAGTCTTACTTTTGGAATTGTTTTCAATACAGAAGGATACCTACTCTCTACAATTAAAGGTAGGGATGATAGGGTGCCAATTTGTTCACATTGCCGATTTCTTGTGCAGAGAACAGTAAAACCTTTTATTTGATTGTGCATGAATATTTCAAAATTAATTGTTGTACATATATTTTGTTATAATTCATTCATTGATATATCAACAAGAAAGAATAAAAGCATATGTTTCACAGCCAAGTTAAGTTTCTCTGTAGTTTCGTACCCCCCACCCCCCCCTACCCCCATCGCACCAAAATTGACAATAATTACATATAAGTCGTACAAATGTTTACTTTTTTGTAAGTAAATCTCTAAAGATGTAAATAAGCACTGCAAACAAAGATGTGTGTATTTAATATACTACTAAAGTACACTTACCCAGATAAAATGTAATCAGGATGAAGCTACAAGGGGTGAGTGGTACAAATTTACCAATTTGTCGCCATACACACAGAACACCAAATAAAGAAACCGTGAGTGGTGTGTGGAATGCATAAAAGATGGCGGCAAATTATCTCAAATAATCAGTGCAAAAACCCACAAATAGGCTGTTATTTGTTACATATCCTGCAAAAACATTGATAAAAAATGTTATCGTCCCATAACATAGCCGATTAAGTTAATGTGTACATATGGTCAACGTACATGTAATTCTAATATACAAGAAAGCGGACGTATCAGGCGGGGATCCAGAAAATTAAATTTCAAAAATGATCAGTTGAATTACATTAAATGCTTTGAAAATTGTTTTAAACTATCGCACGGGTCAAAATTCGTGATAGAAGCTATGTACAGTGTAATTGGAAACTTTCATTTTATATCAATATGTAGTATTACCTATTATAACAAATGAAAGTATAGCACAACTGCCACAAGCAATACATGTCCTTTACCGGCACCACCTCCCTCCCCATAAAAAAATGAAACAATTGTCGTTTTATTTGCTAAAATGTGTGTGGTTCAAGATTTTTCTAAAGGACATACCCGATTAGAATTGAAAAAGAGTCGTACGTTTAAAACTAATTTTGTCAAAATTTTTAGATTCATTTGGTTATATTTTGGTCCATTTGGGTAAATATATGCACCAGCGCAGCTCTAATTTATATATAATCAGGCCATAAATTCAAAATATTTTCTAAAATTAATAGCTTTAAATCCAGTGGATGAAAGAAAAGAAAAGCAAGTCGAACTCGATGAGTGCTAATACCTGTGTTGAATGAATGGTACAGTAGGATATGCGCAAAAAAGTCCCGTCTACTCTTTCCTACCCTATAATTATTGGAATATTAAATCCGATTATAAGAGTCAAATTAAAAATCAAGTACGGATATGTACCTGTTTATCAAAAGTAAAACTACTCATAATTTATCTACAGTGCATTGTTATGGAGCTACACAGAAAGTTTTATATTAATTTGTCGAGCCAAATAAAAAAAACCTGGAAAAAGAAGAGAAAACAAAGTGAGGACAGAATAACTGACAAATTAATTAGGACTTAAAGCTCCCCCCCCCTCTTGAAATGTATATATTGAAAACAGATTATTGGCGTACAACATCCACACACAATTTAAAGAAAATTTCATGTTTTTTTTTATCATTTTCGCTAACTAATGTAAGACATCACAAATACCCCAAACCCCCTCACGGAAAAGGAAATGCTAGGCGCACCTGTGATTTACATCGACTCTCTCTCTCTCTCTCTCTCTCTCTCTCTCTCTCTCTCTCTCTCTCTCTCTCTCATATCGACAATTGCATTGCCATACCCTACAATACACTATTCTTATCTAGATTTTTGTCTTTGAGGTTGTAAATCATTATATCTTCTATGGTTTAAAACTTTATCATAACCTATATTTTGACATGTCGATTATTTCATTGAGTTTCGTTTCATAGCTAAAACATTTAGATTAAACAGATCTTTCTTCGCGAGCCGATTTTTACACAGTTGGGGCGAATACACTTTGGGTTAAAATTATTCGGGGGGAAATACATACAGGGCAAACAAAACCACTTAGATTCGCAAAGCCAACAGTGTTATTTCTAATTTAATTGTTTATACTGTGTGGGATTAATTCATCAATGTTGATTTAACCATTTTATAACCACTATATAAGAGCTATTAAGACATTTATTTGTAGGAAAGAGCATGTACGAATGATCTTTATTCAGAACAGTTTGATGTTGCTAGGATACAGGTTTCAGATCCATGATTTGATTGGTTAATTTAGATATTGAATCTCGAATTTCGAATCTCGAATCTCGTATTTCGAATCTCGTATTTCGAATCTCGAATCTCGAATGATCCTTCTCGGCTCTCGTACTTTAATGATATTTTCATTCCTTTTTTAGCCGGGTTCTTCTGAAAGCAGAGTCCTGTCTGTAGGCAGGCAAATCGCCAATGTTACTATAAATAGTACAACTTCAGCAGTAAACAAAAAAAAACAAACAGCGTCAAAGTAAATATACAAAATAGTTACACTAAGAGCCTCGTTTTGTCAAAAGTGTTGGCATTTCGTTTTTGTTTTTTTTAATTTCGAGATAATTGTCTATCTTTTTTTAGTTTTTTTTTTAATTAATAACGTGTTTTACTTTGCTGCTCGTTAAAGAAATGGGGATTGAATTTATAACGCTTGTTGCTAAACTCAAGGCAGCAACTTTTTTTCTACTAGACAGACATATTTTTGTTTATAGCCGCTTACAAAACTTGTTCAGTCTTTACTACACAATATGCATAAAGACACACCAAAAGAACCCGGCATTCAGTTCTTCAGTACTTTGATTATTTATAGGAGAATAAAACCTTTAAGATCTATTTCTCGGCGTTTTCCTTTAATAAAAAAGAGATATAATGACTTCCCATTATTCTCGCATGAAAATCAAGCAATGATTATCTATTGAAAAGTCAGTGTTGGACAGGTATTATCGTCATTTTCCATTTAAAATAGAACTTGTTTACAACTTTTTAGCATATATAACACGATTAACTCTGATAACTTTGAATTTTGTCGAGTGAGTGAATAGCAAAAATTAAATGTAATGTTTTGATTTTGAGTGGCTTCTTGGAACTGACATTTGGTTTGCAATGTCTTAGTTCAATAAGGTAAAATCATGTACCGGTTTTTACTGACCTAATAACGATCAATTTTAATACATGTACATTAATTGCTTGTACGGTATTTTTTGTTTATACATTCATAAATGTTATGAAGCATGACTATATTACCACCCTTATACCCATGGTCTATGGCGATAAAATATACAAAACAAACTCGAGAAGATGGCGATCTTTGAAGATGAGAGAGGAATTTTAATGCATATCAAGCTATGAAATTCATGTCAGCTTTAAATATATAGTTCACTGCTTTGAAACATTTGATAAGACTTTCCATATTCAAAATCAATCAAAGACATAATATATTAAAAGGCAGATATGTCTCCATCCAAAAAATATTTCCTTTTTATATATGGACAAAACAAACCAAATTGTTCGTATCAAAACAATAGCATTTTTGGTGTGATTAAGATAAACCTACAAATTCACAGATATAAAAATGGCATGTTTTGAATAAATGATTAATAATACGTAATTCCACGTTAGAAAAAGGATGACAAATAAGGTAGGAAATGAACCAAGGTGTGTACTTGTGCAGTCTATATGAATCTTGAACTAATTCTGACAGGAATTATTTTTAAGTACTGTTATTTTCATACTATATCGTGAGTATTCTTTACATTTTACATGGTCCATACTAAACATTTAACGTGGCTCTATACACCCACATTTTATTCCAATATTCAATAAAAGACCACACAATATATACTTATCAAATATTAAAATGATGATAGTGATACAATAGGTATTTTTAAAGAATGTTTTAATGTTTTTTATTCGTGTTTTCGTTAAATAATTTTTAAATGTTAACTATAAACAAATGGAAAGAATTCTTTTTGTCACTTAACACTTAAGAAAATATAACTACACTAGTCTTCATAACATTTAAAAATATTATTGTTTCATTTTTTTTTAGTTGTTTCCCAAAACATAACTTTTAATATCTTCTTACTCTGTCGACAAATCATCTAAAAATGCTGTTTTTTGTTATAAGAAAATGTATTTAAATAAATGTAACATAAAAAATTGAATGACAATCATTGCAAATTAAAACCAAAAAAAAATATTTGTTATGAGAGTTCCTCAGGCAAGAGTTATCGTTTTTAGTCCCACGGCAAAAACACCTTTGGGACTTTTGAATTTCTGAGTTGAAGAAAATTTCCTAAATAGTGTGTTAAATGATAAAAACATACATATTTCATTATAGGTCTATATAAGTAAATATATTCACTTGAATGCAAAACTAATTCAAGTAAATAAAGGGGGAAATTAAAAAATAGAATTTATGTATCCCAACCTGAGACAAATTCAAAGGCACCCTCCCATCCCCTTAAAGGGACTTGGACACGATTTGAGATCAAAAATTATATTTTCATTTTTTATGTATAAAATGGTTTACTGGTGCATTTCAAATGATTGACCAAAATATTGAATGTTAAAGTCATGTTACCAGCGAGATTCAGAGGTAAGAATTGATTGTTATATAAACAAAGCTCGAGTCTTATAGTTGTTTACAAAAATGTAATATAAAGAATTATCATTTCTTAGACAATATGACATGTAAAAAACAATTTAAACTAACTCAATATCTTCATAAATACTAGTATCAACAAAAGAAAGATACATTTGAACTTACACCAATACAACATATGTAAAAAATGATATAATTCAAGCTTTGTTTACATAACAGAGAATTGTGAACTCTGTATCTTGCTAATAACTTGATATTTGACTTTAAAAATTTGACATAGCATTAAACACTTCTATATTTATCAGCATAAACATTGAAAATGGAAATAAAAAGTCAAATCGTGTATAAGTCCCTTTAAGAAGGTATGGAACATCTGTCGATATTAATGTGGATTAAAGTACACTATAATGAAAGTATGTTCACCGATTTAGAATTTTCTATCTCATTATTTAACCAAAAAAATATGTTTTAGAAAACTTTTGAAAAGTAAAAATTTTATTATCCCCCAACGGGAGTCGAACTCATGACCTACAGGTCCGAAGTGATTCCTCTAACCCTTTGCACTCTGCTGTAAGATGACAACAAAGGGAAAGAAACTATGTATAAAATTATACTTGATTTTATTGTTTATTTCAATAGATAATACGACACAACATGACATACCTTACATGTAACTACTGAATTTTCCAATTTTCAATTAAAATCTATTCATTTAACGAATTTTTCAAAAGAGCTGTCTACATACAATTCGCTCCAGTTGAAATCAACCAGTACCGGAATTACATGCTTCAAGATTTATTTTTTTGCGTACTGTGTCAAAAAGTGTTGTATAGAGCCACCTTAAACAGTAAAACTTTAATGCTTTCTTTGGTGATTCATGCGAGATATGAAGGTGGCGACATTGCAGAAAAGAATTACAGAAGCCGTGTGAGCAATTTTTTTTGCAATGACGGCCACCTTAATAACCCGCATTAATCACCAGAAAAGTATTCTATTGAATCAATATTTTTACTTTTGTGACTCAGTGTTTTACATTGGTTGTATGTTTATACATAATCTCATATTTTAAAAAACACGGACTTTTGACAAATTTGAAACACAGTTGAGCCCTTCATCATTATATACTTATATTTAAATTTTAACAATCTTTCATTTCATTTTTATACAAAAAGATACAACTGTGATCTTTATCTAACTGAGTATTACACCTTTCCTTCATTAAATATGAAATGATTAAGAGAAAATAATTAAGGTATCGCAATGAATTCATTACAGAATTTTTTTTTAGGTTAAGCATATGATTTAAAATATCTCTCTCTTTCTCTTATATTAACATTGATTCATGAGAAAAAATCCAAACCGTGCACGAGTATGAATTGTTTATCTCAGTATTTAAATGTGACAATAAGTTAAATCGTATTAGTGATAAAATATCGTCGCTGTTTTATGATATATATGCTTACTTATGTTTACACCCGAATTTACGCCTGACTATAAGTGTATGTAAATGTTTTGCTTAAATTTAGTCCGGCGTAAGGACGCACCCTTTTATTAACACAGAGAAAAATTACCCCAACAAATATTATGTTTAAAGGTTTTTTTGGCGAGTATTGGCCGTGGCATAAATGAAATGTGGGATGCTATTGACAACATCCAGGCAAACCCACTCAAACAAAAGTCACAACAAATATTCATCAACAATCAACACATCATAAATATTATAGTTTGAAAATGACCACCCCGGGTTTACCGCGGAAGGTCATATATCTAAGTACTTTAAACTTATTTTAATAATATGTTGAATTATTGTTAAATGAAAATCATATAATAAGACAAGTACAAATTTACACAATTCACTGGTTCAACAGTTCAGCAACTTCACATGCACAAATCAATTGTCACAATGTTTTCAATAAGTCAGCACAACAATACATAGACATCAGTTGATTTGGTGCGCGCAAACGATACACTGGTATCTGCCACGACGATTAAGGGGGATGTCTACACCAAATAAGTGTAGGAGATTTTTGTTGCATGCATTTGTTACTAATTATAGGCAAAGTATTCAACTCTAATAGACCTCAAAGTACAATACTCTGTTTTTAAGAGAATTTTAAAAATATCAGTCTGCTTCCAGATAACCCCTTATATGTCAAATTTTTAAACATGTTTGTTTTAAAACTCTAATGAAAGTGAAATGTTATAAAGTTTGAAAATGAAAAACAAAATAATCATGAATGAAGTTTGTATGATTTTTATTGGAATCCACATAAATATGAAACTAAAATATTTAAAAAAATTTTTAAGGCAAACTGCTGGATGAAATCCCAAAAAATCTGAAAAAAGAAACAATATTCGTTGGTTTATGAGATGAAAGAAAGAAATTGAATGAAATTGAAAAATTAAAAGAAATACTGAATTATTTCAAAAATCTTGGTTTGAAAGATCCTGTTTAAAAGTTGTCTTCCGTTGAAGTTTCTTGATTTTACTTGGTCTTAAATATCTTGGGAACAATTTTCTAATTTAAAAAAATCACGAAGAAAAATTAAAAAAAGGAAAAAATATATGATAAAATGTAGGAATAAGGTTAGTAGTGCTTATGATAATGTTTGAATCTGAAAAATAATATTTTTGATGAATGCATTATATTTATACCGAGCGCAGCGAGAGGCGGGCGAAGCCCGCCTCGCGAAGCGAGGATTAATGGTAACACGTATATATAAGAAAATCAGTGAAAAAAATGAAAGTTAAATCAGGGGTACTAAGGCCAAAAAAAATTCTTCCAGCCCTAGGCGCCGCCAAATTGGCAGTCATTTTGTTTTTAAAAAGTTAGTTCGATCATTGATTGACTGGTACTTATCAATGTTTATTGCCCCTAAACTCGATTAAATAAGTTCCAGTGTTTCAATAGAAAGTAATTTGAATTAAAAGCAATTAAAAAGGAAACCAGATAAGTTTCAGTAGTGTTTCAATCAAGAAACACGACTTGAGCTATGTATGTCTTATCAAATTATCAGATGGAAAATAAAAACATTAACGTCAAGGAACTGAACTTTTAGATACTGAATAAAGTATTCAATTTTATTACAGCGGCATTCATACGAATTAAATTGATGAACAATGAAAGAGAAAAAAATTGGACTAACGTAACTCTCTTCGGTTATTTCCGAAGACAAAACGTGAACATTGTACGTCTGAAATATGACGTCATAATGTAGACTGAGCACGCGACGTTTAGTTTAACTTTGACGAATGATTTGAGTAGGCAACTATGCAGGTGGATCCTATTGTGTGCGTTTTAAATAAATTTTATCAAACAAAAATCAAACTGCACTGTGTTAATTCTGCGCTCGGTCCAACGGTCACACCGTTTACATATTATTTAACTCTTTAAGGTAAGGTTTGCGGTTACAGGGAGATAACTCACACATTTTCATTGTGACGTAACACCAACTACCCTTTATTTCAGGTATGACGTCAACATTTATATGACGTCATAATTGATTTCAGGTTTTTTTATTTCGCGGTTTTTTTTAGTTTCAATGAAACAATAAGAGGACACAAGCATTTTATCAATTTCCACGAAAACGAAATCCGCATCATATGATTTTGAATAGTGTTTTAGAAACATCAGATTACACATATTCTAAGATACGTTTTTCCTGAAATCGGTGGACTTGGAAAGGTTTCAAATAAGATGTTTTCGTTTACATAATAGTAGTCCAAAATTAAGACTTTTGTTGCATTTTATTCTATTTTTAGATAGTTCATCAGAAATTAATAAAAGTGAATCATGATATTAATAGTGATGTTATTTTCGAACATTTTAAGCATAGATAACCCCCATAATAGTCACATATAATATGTACTTATTTTCACGATATTGTTTACATTTCATCAAAATGAAAATTGGAAATCATGAACTTTGACCTTTTGTAGTTATAAAACGGGACGGGCAAAACTCATTTGAATTTCATGAGAAAAAAGACTTTAGTATAGTGAACAAAATGATATGTAACTTTGGTACAACCTCTAAAAAATGCAAGCCGCAAACCTTACCTTAAAACAAAATGTTACTACATGTAGTTACATTGCCTTTTACTTTTTTATATACAATACAAATTATAAGCAACCATATGCATATTTATACATACATTAGATGTCCATAGTGATACACATGTATGTGTGCTAATTAAAAACATGCTCTTTTTCAAGATACTGTCGTTCCCTCATTTGGCTTGCAAATCCGGCTTCCACTGCTATTGTTAGCCTACCTAGCTATATCTATATAAATCAAAATACAGTAGTTAAGTTTCAAACTTTCAATGCAAGTCTTATACTGCAAATGTTTTAAATTTGGGAAGTTGGAATCAATTAATTAATACAAGAGATGGAACTACGGAACTATAGTTTTATATTAATCATGCATATAGGGTTCAAGTGAAAATTATCTGCTCACCTTTATCGATAATCCGTCACATATGTATGACCGTCTGTTGCAGATGACATGACAAATATGTATTGCCATAAGCAGGGAAACAGTATATTATTTCGATTTCAAGTTTTCTCTACATAACAGCTGATAATCAATATTAGTTGAAAGCTTTAATCACGAAGGGAATTGACATATTTTCTAAGCGTTTTGGTGATTTCATTCTTATCTCATTCTTATCTCATTCCCCTCGTTAGAAGAGTTCAATTGAACGGTGTATAGCTATTTTGTACCACGACATAATGCTATCAATCCGGAACAAAATGGCGTTTCAAACGGATGTCAGACATATTGTGACGATGTAGCCTTCCACCTTAATTGAACTGTCATTTTAAAATTCTTGAAATTGAACATCTTTGTCCTCATTAATGACCTGAAATACATAAAGAACACAACAGCAGAAAAAGGAAGAATATGAATGTCAGGGAAGGGAGGGTGGGATTTTGACAGATGCATAAAATGAGCTTAATTTTATAGTAAATATTCTAATTAAAGCATCATTGAATCAGATAATTTCCTCTGTGTTTGGTTAATAGATAAAACATTACGATGATCCCGAGTCACGTGACGGAAAGCGATTTTTAGAGGCTATAAAAGGCCGGCGCGCTAATGAACGGAGTTCAGTTGGCGGATAGCAGCAGAAGCGAAAGGAATCCTACGGGTAAGAATTATAGGTCTCATTTGCGGTGTCTCAAATTAATGCAGACGGACCATTTGAGATTTATATATTCTTCGGTACTATACTAGTAAATAATACAAAGCCGAGAGGGTGATTTTAGGCACTAGGTTTCAGACTGCGGTCTGGGAGGCTTTGGTTCAGCACACTTGCTGGAACGTAGAGTTCCAGACAATAAAAGGTTTCAAGCACAGAGGGTTAAAAGTTTAAATCTATTATATCATTCAATCATATTTGTGATCAAAGTGAAGTGATCTTTATTTAATTATGATAATCAAACTAAACGTAAAGTAACGTTAACAAAATTTATATCATTCGTGGTTAGAACCCACAAAACACATTACCATTTTTTGGAAAATACATTGCACACCTTTTTTTGGGATGTTTTTCAGCCCAGAGTTATGATTTGAAAGGACGAACCCGATCCCAAAAAGTTGAAAAGGGGGACCCTCAACCGATCCCGACTTAATTTTGATTTGCATTCAATATACAGTAATTCAAATATTTTCTCGTGAAATGAAGGCACCTATTTTCTATGGAAGAAAATAAATGCTATTAGTAAACCAAATATTAGCGCTAATCCCGTATTTACGCCAGTGTAGCAGTAAGTATAGGAGTACAACCATATCTGAAACTCAGAGCCCCAGATCCCAACTAGGTATTGGGTATAGATTCGACGAATGTCTTAAACTTTTTAGAGGTGCATAGTCTGTCACAGAGACTGGTTACTCTACACATTCGTGATTTTTGGCATTATCACCGGTGTGAGATCGGTTTGTCCAGAGTGAGACAGCAGTGAGATTTTTCTTTCTTACACTGTGTATTACTACGCCGTTTTAAAACGTAAACAAATGTTGTCCGCTGTAGGGAAATGCAAAATGGTGCATTGAGACTATCAATTAAGTAATTGTGTTGCTTAATTAATTACAATTTATCATATTTTTCATTAAAAAACTGTCGTATGCTCTCATTTTGACTTGCACTATTCGAAGCACGCGGATGGATAAATCGAAAGTAATCTTTTGAACGTCATAACAGAAAGTTGTCAAACATCATTTATTTAGGTAATATAATGCGGGAAAAATAATCATTCATTATATACTCGTGTGGGATAAGAAAATTTCAACTCGGGGCCAAGATTCACGGACCGTGAATCTTGTGAATCTTGTCCCCTCGGTGGAATTTCACTATCCCACACTCGGGGCCAATATATTGTCCCCTCGGTGGAATTTCACTATCCCACACTCGTAATAATGAATGATTCTATAAGTCTTCTATAACGGATACCTAGGCGACAGCCCACATTTCGTTAATCGGGTGCTATTTTTTTCCAATTCGGAGAGAAGAAAGAACATCATCTGAATTCTTAATAGACTTGGCAGATTCTAAATTCCGCACGCTCAAATTTACTGAAAGAAGTGTTCTGCCGACTTATGTTTGACATTAAAAATATCTAGCTTGCAAGAGTAAATGTTTGTGTAACAGGTTTATCCGTTGATGTAAAGAAGAAATCAACACTCCTGTTAGGGTTCGAATAACGGGCTTTTATTATCATCACCAGTTATATAAATAGATTGATTTGACCCTGTAAAAACAATATAACAAATATGAATATACGGCATAAAACACATGAACTTCAAGTAATTACTTATTGATGTACAATCAATATATTGAAGTAATTTAACTTTATAAAGGGAGATAACTCATATAAGTAAACTACAATTTACATAGTATCTCCTTTATATCAATTTACATGCATTTACATTTCAGTTATAAAACCATTGCTATAATTATGTAATGCATATAATACATTAATCTGATATTCTAAGCATATGAACACACACATACCATTCTATGGGAATAGGCCCCATGTACAAGTTGAACCAAGTTCAATGCAACTCAATTGCAAGGTATATGTGCATTCTGTAATTAATTACACATTTATTACACTATCATAAAAGTAGTTTTAATTAAAACAGATCTAGGGAGACTTCAGTTGTTATAACTATTTTAACTTTAACTTATTAATTCAAAAGTCTCTCTCTCACTATTCATTCAATCAGAGAAAGTGCAAAAGAATTATAAATATGATTAAATACTGATTTGACATTTAGTAGGAATATTATAAATGATATTAATATTAGTAATATTACATTAACTTACCAAGAACAGATGTAATTTGTCAAAAACGTCTGCACACCTTTATTACAATCCGCTCTCTTCAAACTCTTGACAAAGATTAAACTAAAGCCCATAGAACTTTTGGAGGGAAATCGACCAACCAGTAGACAAACAAGAAACAAACTAAAACACCAATGAGATTAAAAGACACAACTTAACTTTGACCAAAATATAATTACTGCCCTAAAGGCAACTCTGGACCTTTCTACAAATTAAGTTCTCATGAATGAATGCACACTAATGTATTTTAAGATCAATAAAATAATTACAGAATCCAATATATATGCATTCAAAAAATCATGAAAATATCAAAATGAAATGATGCATATGCAATATACATGTACTTGTAATTCAATCATAAAATATGAGACTGCTACATTAGCTATAGAGAGAACAGCTTTAAAAAATTGCGACTGAAAGTGAGGATATGCCTCATTTCGGGTGGAATATTCAAGTTTGTTGCATACCCCCAACGGGTTTTTGATGTACATCTAAAACGAGCGTGAACAGTTTTCCAGCACTTAGTACAAAGTAGCTTTATAGTTTATTTTTTACTGGACTAAAGTGAAAACCTTTACACTGAATCACTCCTGCGAATGTTATTGTTATTTAAATTTAGGCCAGTGGATTTAATTGACCCTTTCAGTTTCGTAGTAAAAATCGTGCCGTCTGCTTATAGTCTTTATCCTAGAATCTAGATGGTTGAAGTCAAATATAAAATCTAGACGTTTATATTATTGATTTTAAACTTTATATTCATTGATTAGTGGATAAAATGAGTTCTAGAAATAAATGTGACAATAGAAAATATAGGGTTTTTCTGCTGTTGCAACAATCAACATGATTAGAAGCGATCCCCTCTAAGGATTAATTTTCGAGACGCGCCTACCTACATGTAGTAATAGAATCAATAGTGAAACAGACTATACTACTTTTTGCAGAATGTTACTTGAAAATGGCTTGATATACTAAGTTTTTATACAAAACAGACACCCATTCTTTTTTTTAAAAGGATGGAAATTTCACAGGAACTGAACAAATCTCGGAGAAGTATCGTGTTCTTTCATTCGAGCACGTCTGGATTTATTACATACTTAGCAACGATAAAGAAAACATTCCTAACACATTTGCAGGGGTGTGAATACCAACACAGAAAGTTTCCGTTTGTTATAGAATTGGGAGGAGGTTATTTTAAAAATGTTTACAGATTTTTATTATTCAACTTAATTTTCATTTTGTCCAGCTATTCATGTTCAGCAGAGATGGCTTCAGTGTGGGGGAGTCCTCATATCCGGGATTTGAGCGTTTCCTGGGCTAATGATTTGCTTCAGGAATATCGTATCGTATTGAGTCGAGTAACGTACAGACCCTGAAACGTGCCACTACACCAGACGCACAGTTCGGTTTGTTACGCTTTTTGAACGGTACGGTTCGCTTTGTGAACGGCACGGTTCGTTTTGTGAACGGTACGGTTCGCTTTGTGAACGGGACGGTATGCTTTGCTAAAAATAGCTGCACGCTTTGTGAACGGTTTGCGCGCTTTATTAATGAGGTAGGCGTGGCCTGAACGCTTTGATTCTTATCGATATAATTTTGTTTAGTTTTTGCCCGATCTACTTCAGCAAGGTGGTAATTATAACATATGATATTGAAAAATTTTCTTTATTGATATGATAATATTACAAATGTATTTCAATCTATTTAAAATCAAACTTCCATCCGTCCCCCTGTTTTTGATTCGTTTCGTGAAACGTGTACTCAGTGACAACCGGGAAGCGGAGGTAATTTTTATTTTGATTAGTCTGTTATTATTAGTATTTAATTTTAGATAAATGTAATCATTAAGATAGATTTAAAGAACTGTTTGACTTTAATCCGATATATTTTTGTTAATTCAGCGAGCTGTCGATAATTTTACAAAGCATCTTAAGTTTTTATTTCTACACATGTACTTGAATTGAAGTCATTAAATATTTCTAATCCATTTAAAATTACTATGAAAATTTGTCCCGACTTTATTCCGATATTTCAAAAGTTTCCTTTATCGTTGTCTTGATTCTCGGCCAGTTATTATTTTTACAAGCATCTTTCTTTTTTCGTATGATCATTCTTTATTGCGTACTTATCTACTGTAGTACTATTGCCGATCAAATTCCCTTAGTGAATAGACGAAGTAAAATTACACGCAGTTAATGATAAAATAAACAATGAATTTCAGATAAGAAATCTTAAATAAACTATTATTTAGTTTTTTGACACGAATATTTATTCATTTAAATATCGGTTCTATGATTTTCTGCACTTGTTCGTATACACAGATCATACCTACATGTAACTCGTCATCGCTTCTCTTATCTGAACTAAGATCGCGTGTATAGTCAAAATATGACACTATTAGTTTTTGTTTTTCCGTTTAACTAACTATACATGTACAGTATACATATTTCTTACGATATGTACGCAACTGAATATACACAAGTCAATAGCATTTAATGGCGATATTTATCATTCTGTTGAACAAGTGTCCGCTCTTCGCTGTATGCATGCGATTTAGCTGACGTTTTACAAATGCTGACTAACTTTTTTACATATATACTAGTTGTAAACAGGTCACGGAAATATACCCGGTAATCAACAAATGAATGTTAAAAGTGATAAATATATTAAGAATTTATCTAGTAACAAAATCAATACAACAGCGAGAGAAAAAGACTCTGATCTCCAGTACATGAATTATGTAATCATGAAGTCGGAAGGAAATTATTGTTGAATAATTACAAATATGAACACTCTTTTTAATAGGGATTTAAGAAAACATAAAACAAAAACGTTTTCATTCGATGATTTTCTTCTAGCCAAATAGGAGGAGCCAAGTAGCACGCGGTACATGGCGTGATCTGTACTGTTTTACTTAAACTGATTTACAGGCGAAACACGTGGAGTCCTGAGATAAAATCCCGTTCAAATGACCACCTATAGAAACCTAAAGCAAAATAATATAACTCAGTGATAAAACTTTAATTTAAGGTGGATCCCTACTCTGACGCGTCTTCAATTTAGCAGATATAATAAGCTTTAAAATCGAAAACGATATTTGTTCGGATTTACCGGTTTTTTGCCCTAATCTTTAATGTTTAATTGACAATTCTGAATAATTTGATAGAAGCAGTCAAGTGTAAATAATGTCTACAAGTATATAAATGTTTTGATCTTATTGAGTCCAATAGTTGGAAATTGTGAATTTTTGTACTGAGATTTTAGTACGTTTGTGTTTACATATGCAGAGGAAAGGTACTGTTTATCCAAAAAAAAAATTGTACTCAATACATGTAGTTTTGAAAGAAGAATTTGAGGGTTTATCAAAGCAAAGAAATAAAATGCTGTTTTCTGATGTTTTTTTAAATTGTGTTCGTAACACTTTTTCAGCTGCATTTGATAAGGGGGTATATGTGTTCTAAAGGTCGTAGAAAAAAAAACACGTGAAGTCCTACATTTTTTTTGCTTTTTAGTTGCAGTAGACATAAATCTAATATTTTAAAGTTTAAAAAATAGTGTTTAACCATAAAATTTTTAAGATAAGTTAAAAAATGTGAAATAATGTAAAAAAAATTTGAAATAGCATTTTTGTAACATTTCATTTAAAAATCAATTTTAATCAATCAAATAATGATAATCACACTTGTTATTACTTTCTTACATTATTAATGATTAAATATAACATTTGAATCTTTGTTTTGCTTTGATATTTTTTTAATTAGAGCCAAATAATGATTTTGGTTGAAATCATGTGATCGAAGAAGGGGGTATGCATCTTCTGGAAACTCTAATGATAAAAGTAAATAGTTAAGGCATGTATTTTTGGGGCTTTTTTATAACGTTAGGTATTATTCTACTTGATTAATGAAAAAAACCTTACTTTAACCACAACAATCCTGAGTAGGGACCTACCTTAAGTAATATAATCATCACACCAGTTCTCGTTCTCTCTCTCTCTCTCTCTCTCTCTCTCTGTGAGAGAGTATGTACTTGTGTGCAAACAATTTGGAATAATTAGATTTTTATTTGTATGAATTTAATTCATTTATTTTAGACTCATGGTTTTCACAACGATTTTCAGTACAATGACTAAAAGTTTGTACAGTAGAGGATATATTCAGACTGATCTCGACGGTTAAAATTTCGACGCTATTTCACATCACCCATGTTAGATTGAAAATAAATTTAAAAAGAGCTGTGGTTGTGCTTACATATACTTGCAAAATGTTATGATATCATTCAAATATTTACAATGTAATTAATCAGTTTTTTGGAACATTAATGTACCCGGTAAATGATATTTCTATCGCAAGTTAATACATGTATTCGTGAAAATCCCGCATGTATAGAGTCGCTGAATTGTTGTATGGATCCACGCGCCGATAGTCTTACGTGTAGTTGTTTGTGTACATATCTACAGACAGTTCTTTTGTTTTTTAGAGATTAAGGAGAGCCATGAAACTAACAAAGTAGAAGTAAGATATATTCAGACTATACACACGACAGGTTGTGATATGAGTTACCTAACAGGTGTCCGCGGAAAGGTGTGAATAACGGCATCTCGTGTACACCTGTTTAAGCGTCCAAATATACAGAGTTAGTTGTTAAGTACAATAACTGTCAAGAAACAAAATATGACTATAACATCTGTTGTGTATAGAACCCAAGATGAAAGAGCTGTTGTGTTTCTGATCAACTTCTGTACACATATATTGCACGAGTGATTTTTGTTCATGTGAAATCACGACGCCATTACCAGACATGCGGGAAATAAAGTTGAAAATTACTTTATGGAATGCGTGTACTTTTTTTCGTTTGTAACGTTTTCCGGGTTCGAAGATTCGGTTGCTCTGCCTGAGCAATTATAATACAAATCAAATTTCTCAATCAAAGCTTTAAATCAGTAATATATACAATTCGCTACTTTCTACTAGAGCGCACGCCTTAACAAAAATTATTCTGTTATCAGCTGACACAACACATACAATAAAACCTCGAAAGCCTTATGCAGGCACGTAAGGTATTTATTTGTGTTCTAGGTTTCACCCTAATTACTGCTTCCTTTACAGCTTCTTCTCACCTCGGCTGTCTGTTCAGAACTCCGGCTGAGAGCTCAGAAACTCTCCTTATATACCCTAAGTCACATGATACTCGGGGATCTAGAAACAGGAAGTAGTGCTCTAGTATGAGAAGCGAATATGTTTTGATTCCGAGTTTTGTTTCAAGTTCAATGCTTGCATTTATTTAATAGGATTTTGTACATGGTTTTATCTATAACTTGTCATATAGGAGTGATTTTTTGTTTATTGATTGATACATAAATAGCTGTAGTATAATTATATCACTCGAGTCACCGGTACAATGTAATAATAAATGACAACCACATATTATATGGTTGTCATTTACTACAGCACATCCACATTTATTAAAAAAACATGATCTGAAATGTTTTCTTTTCTCATTTTTAATTGGTTTAAAGTTTAGCCGTAGATTACCTAATGCAATAGTATTGTGTTAACTTATAGATTCGGTATGTCCGACATTAGGACTCTAATAAAGTACCGACATGCAGCTGCCTGAGTCCACGTTTTATTCTGAACGTATATAACATGCGTAAAATCAAACAAAACAATTCGTACATCAAAACAGGGAGTGTAGGTAACTCGTACATATAATGTTCGTAATGTTACACCTAACAAATCAAAAGGTGTTCTATCAAAATGGTTTTTCCGATAACAGAAAATAAGACGTTAAGGCAATCTCCCGACATTTGTCTGTTTAGAAAAAAAAAAGTGCATGACTTAAATTGATTTGAATTTTGATAATATAGTAATTGATTAATAAATAAATTTGGTAAATTAATTTGAATTCATCTAAGAACAAATAAATTAAAAGGTACCTATTTACGATTTTAGATCACACAAAAATTAACTTCACCTTGAAAGCACCGATAATTTTCTGGGTCCGCGTAACTTTAGTCAGCATTCTTCATTTTTTAATTTGAAAAGGATATAAAATTATATATTTTAATATTTCAACCCTTGTTTAGGCATAATGTATTTATTTTTAAACATACGCTATTTTTTAACCTGTAGGGTAACGAGATCTCTCTCTCTCTCTCTCTCTCTCTCTCTCTCTCTCTCTCTCTCTCTCTCTCTCTCTCTCTCCTGAGAATCACTTAAAGCTATGCAATGTCCAGTATGAAGCCAATGATTCAAACATTTCATAAAAATAATCAAAATAGTATAACCACGAATGGTGTGAACATTAATAATTTACAATGTTTAAGAAATCGGCGATGCAAGTTTTGTCAAAAACCAAAGAAATTATTACGGTCTTAGAAAGGAAATTAAAATATTTTGTGACTGTTTAAAGAAGAATAACAGTTTTAAATCTTAGTACGTGTTATCTAATCCCGTATAGAAAAAAATCTCGCAAAATGTAGTAGCACGTTTCAGGGTCTGTAAACAAATGACTAAATATATTAACGTATGACGTCATAATGATCTCGCGCTATATTTCGCGCGATTAATTTAGAGGTGGATCAAACATCTGTGATGCGTGCACATACAGGTTTAGTGTAAAATGCGATACTTAAGATCAAGATCTAGTAAATGAAAGGTGCCTACGTAAGTTAATAAAATTTAAGATATAAATTCTTTCAACGTTGATAATAGCTTTGTTTGATAGGGGTGTACCGCGGCTAAAAAATTTCATGTTTTAAACCGTCATTTACAATGAAATATGAAGGAAATAAAGAACAAATTTCGGAGTTTTGTCCATTTTCGACAAATAAAATATATCTAGAATGCCTACAATCTCCCCAAAAACGGATTTTAACAAACTCTTGAACTCCTCTTTAAAATGATGTCAAATTGAATATAGATATCGGGATTACTTTTCCCATGATTTAACATAGAATGTCAAGAAGTTGTTAAATTTTTTACATAATTCCTTTGAAGCCGTAAAGTACGGGAAAAAGATTCTTCAAATCAATTATGACGTCATAATGGTTCTAGCTCCAAAAAGACTCTCTGGAATCATTTACTAGATCTTGACCTTAATGAGAAGTTTTTTTTTTTTATTTATTTTTTTTTTTGCTTTGAAAGAGAGATACAAGAAAAAGTCATATTTTACTCACTGTCATATCCATTCAATTTTAAGCAAATTTTGCATGCATGTACAGTAAGTACAAGTAAAAAAATCACTGCTATTAAAGTTACAACTTCGTCATTTTCAACTAAGAAAATAAATAAAGAGCCAAAAAGGGGGGAAATTAAAAGTCATAAAACAAGGTATAAACGAAAAATTACTTTTCTGGTTACACTTTTAATCGAAGTACAGACTAATCACGTCTCTCCAAAATAAAAAAAAAACTTGTTTATGTGATTTGTAAAATTTTTTAAACTAAGAAATATTTAAAAATTCTCTCTCTCTCTCTCTCTTTCTCTCTCTCTCTTTCTCTCTCTCATTCTTTGATGTAAGTTGATATTTATCAAAATATCACGTAGTTGGCAACAATGCAAGGTAGGCATATGTGTGGTTCTTGCTTCTTGCAGCGCTCGCCACAAAGGGAGCACCGTAAAACACATCATTTCTGTGTGATTTTCACATGTGTGATAAACACCGAACTTGCAAAGAAATCGCTGTACATATTTTTTTATAACCGTGGTAAACACACACAAACACAACACGTACATTGCCATAAATTAATTGTTAACAGTTACGTCTCTTCTCTCATCGACATATGGCGGGAAATGACGCTGCACTTGCGTAGAAATCTGCTGAACTGTACTTGTTACTTTACCATGAATAATATTAATACTAAACGACATTTTACATAGTTTAATATTTTAAAATGAATTTTATTTACAAAATTTATGCACAGTTTGCTTTACTTTATTTCATTGCGATTTTACAATTGCATCGTCAACAAATTGGCAGGTTTACACGTGTGTGACTAGAAATATGTGCACATGCTGCTACTGTTGCATAGCCATTTCGTAAATTAAAAAAAGAAAGAAAAACTCAAATGTAATTAACATTCTCTCTTGGAGGAAATTGTGTGATAATTAACGAACAATATACATGAAAGAATAATTGCAGGAAAAGTAGGAATATAAATACTTTTTATTTACATTTCTTGGGAAAAGTGAATTATTATGCATATTTCTTAACGAAACTAGGTGGTCAACAAATTAGTTACCAGATCTGCTTTCTTAATTAAACTTTATTTCTTTATGCAGAGCACTTTTTCTTAAGAGATTTATATAGTCTAAAATGGCCACGACCATTGAACTCTCTTAATATTTCGATTCAAGGTTCCTTGACACACAAATATTTTATTTTATGGAAAAATAAAGAGCCTTTTTTAAAAATCTGTATGATTTCTCAATATCATTTTACGTGAATTTTAAAGTATTTTTTAAGTGAAACGAAAAACATTGTTTTGACTGCAAACAAGGTATTTTGGATTTGATAAATTGGCCTAAGATTGATAGAAGCTTGCACAAATAGAGAAAATCATCAAAGTAGTGAAAGTACTAAAACAGAAAAGTATATCTCACCTCATCAACGGTATAAATTAATAAATATCAAAATGATCAATACATCAATAATTTGAACGAGCATTGACAACTTCGGAGGCAGTAAAGCTCAAGAATGTTTAATGCGTCTGTGTTTCATAGAACTCAAATCAACATTAATATCTGTCTCGTCGGGTCTTATGTTATGAAAATAATATTATTTAAAAATTAGTCTTATAAAAAAAGTGGAAGACAGCCACGCGTCGCATAAAGTTAGATGAAATTGTATGATAAAATAAAAGACATGATGAATTAATTTAATTGGTGTATGCGGTACCACTTGTAGGTTTTTCAACAATATTTGCTGTATAATCTTACCAAATCACACAATTTTAGATAAACATTGTAAACTGAAAGCGAAATAAAAATAAAATGCTTACTTGACAGTTTATTAGCCGCCTCCTTTAAAAAACAAACAAACAAACCAACAAATAATCTTTCGAACACAAAACAATACATAAAGACCAAGAAAACAAACCTGAGCCCATCCAGTGTGGCAAAATAGCTTGTTTACATCAAAGTTTAACATTGTAATGAGTATAAAAAAGACTTCATCATTATAAAAATAAGAAGATCAGAGATCTAACTACGGAAGCCCATTTAGGACCTATCAAAAATTATTTTTGAATTTGATATAACGAATTCTTGAATTTGTTAAAACGAATTTAAATCGTTATAACAAGTTGTTGAATCCGTTATAACGAATTAAATTTGTTATAACAAATTTTAGGAATTCGTTATAACTAATTTAATTCGTTATAACAAATTCGCTGAATTCGTTATTTCAAAATTTGAAATCTGTTTTAACAAATTAAATTTGAAATAACGAATTCTTGAATTCGTTATTTCAAAGTTTTAATTCGCAATTTCGGTTTTTTAAAATCGGTTATAATATATTTTCATCCAATTTGTGGTAACAAATTTCATGTCTTGGGGAACAAATTAAACAGGGCGGACTTCATTGGTACCATATCGGCGTACGACGAAAAGTGCCGATCAAATGATCGGCGTTAACCGGCGAAATGGTAAATGAAGTGAACTGGCGTAAAAACAAAAGTGGAGGGACATATTGTCACAGCTGTTGCTGTAACCATGGTAACAGATGTAACAAATCCAAAAGACACATTACTTTATCGGTTTTGCTAGAATTCCTACATTGAAAGAAACACAATATTTAAGAGCTGCTATACATTTTTACAAAAAAATTCCATGCAGGATATACAGATTTGTTTCGACAAAAATTGTTAAGTTAACGCTTTTAATTAATGAGAATGTTGATTAATTAAAGGGTACCTGCAGCCCAGCAAATGTTGAACTTATGTTATAGAATTTATCTACCAGAATTAAATGCAAAAACTGCATCGAAATCGATGCAAAAATAATGGAGTTACGCCTCTTAAAAATGCCTATTTTAACCTGCTTTTAGAAATCTAATCAAGAGAAAATGAGATTTTGCGATAACGAGGCTTCAGTGACGTCACGAGGTCAACACGAGGGAAATTTCCTTATAAAGCTATGCAAAATAAATTCGATTTTATAGCAAAAATGATTATGATATAGGTCTGATGTTTTGACGTATCTAGTTATTTTAAGTGTCGTAGATTTAGAAAGTTGAATCTGTAATTATTTTGTTACAGTCAGATTTCTTTTTAAACGATTTTAAAATTTGCTATTCTAATCGCCTTTTACCGATGAATACGATATCTTTAAACGCTTGCACGGTGTTCGATTTTCGAATTTTTGAAAAACATTTTTTTTGGCCAATCAAGAATAATTATTATTGTTAGCGATTCTCCTACCCAACCCACTCTTTTCACTTTTTTACGATGCCACCTGCCTGAACAAAATATCACGGTTTTCTTACATATACCAGTAAGAAAGAATTGGATTTATATATAAACCAATATTACTGTATCTCATACAAACACCTAAGCTTAGATTCAATATGAAAAAATCAAAGGTTAGGAGGAGAGGGATAATTTATTTTATTTTTATTTTCTTTCCAGGGGTTATTGGGGAGGGGTAAGGGTGGTCAAAACATCGACCCCATGTAGCTCTCTCCATAACCCCTCACCAAGGTCGATCTGTGTGCCCATCACCAGGGTCTATATACCCATCACAAAGGTCAGAATATGTATTACCAGAGTCGGTGTACGTATCACCCGGTTCTGTATACACATAACCAGATTCAGTATACCCATCATCAGGACACCAAGGTCTCAATACATATCCCGAGGGTAAATATGTCTATGTGCTCATCACCAGGGTCTGTTTACACATAGCCAGACATCCACGTAAGCATCACCAAGGTCTCAATGCCTATCACTAGGGTCAGTGTACGTTTCACCAGGGTCTATATGCCTTACACCAGGGTCAGTATACTAGTATTTATTATTAGGGTCAGAGTGCACGTCACCAGCGTCTGTATACCCATATCCAGAATCAGTATACCCATTACCAGGGTCAGTTTACCGATAACCAAGTTTAGTGTACCCAATTACAAGTGTCTGTACATGTATACGCGTAACCAGAGTCAGTATACCCATCACCTGGGTCTCAATACCTATAACAATATATATATAAGTTTTGAGGCCCTGGTTATGGGCACCCACACCCTGGTGATATGTATACTGACCTTGGTGATCTGCATTAAGACCCTGGTGATGGGTCTTCTGACTTGGTGATGGGCACACAGACTCTGGTGATACGTTTACTAACCTTGGTAATAGATATAGACATCCTGATAATCGTAATACTGACCCAGGTTATGGGTATACAAACCCTGGTGATACGAACACTGACCCTGGTGATACGTACACTGACCCTGATGATACGTTCACTGACCCAGATTATTTGTGTGCAGACCCAGATTATGGGTATACAGACCCTGGTGATACGAACACTGACTCTGGTAATATGTAGACTATATAAGCTATTAAAACATTTAAAAAATCTTGATCCATGGGGGTAGGGGTTTGGTGAACCTTTAACTTCAATTTTACAGTTTATTTACTCCCTTTCATTTCACTTTCATTTATATGTAAATTTAAGAAAAATGTTTGCTGCGAGAAAACGTGTGCTGAAGGGGGTAGTCTCGTCCCCCTGCCCCTGCTTCACTCCACCCCCCCCCCCTCCCCCACTCCAATGCTAAGTGCCTGTTGTTTTACTCTAACATTGCTCTTTATTGTTCTATTCAACATTTTGGTGTAAATCTAATGTACACAACATTCCTATCTCTTTTAATGAACATTTATAATGTAAAATTCAAATTTTCCTATACTTTTTTAAATTGCGTAAATATCAGTTCGAAGTTCCCCCAAACAGCTTTCGAATTTCCTCCCAAACGATTACCGAAAAGTCGGTACACGCATGCACACATCCTGGTTATAGTGCCTGATGGTTATACTATATAAAAGAATAACCTATTCTATAGATCGTTCTGATGGAAAGTTGGTTTACGCATGCGCACATCCTGGTTTTAATGCCTGGCTACATCATATAAAATATTATATTTATATTTTTGAGTGTCATTTACTGTGATAACCCAGCTCAATAATTTCACAAAAAACGAGCGACACAAAATGGGCGTGTCCTACGGCATAACCGAAAAACAGTATTGGCTGCGCTGCGTAATAATACATAGCATGTGTGTTATTCATTAAAAAACACTGGATTTAAAATGTTATTTTAAAGTGTAAAAATTGGAAATAATATAAATTTAAGTATTATAGTAATAAGAAATCATTCTTTGAATATTATGAGTTGATAATTTTGGCCAAGCGTGGTCAAATCTATCATAAATCCCTTCGAGCCTTATTTGATTTGAACATGTCCCGGCCAAAATCACCTGAGACTAGTAATACTCAAAGAATGATTCCTTATTCTTAAATCAATTTCTATTCCAGACCGGTATTATTTTTTAAGTATGGCGTAATATCACTGTTTGGTGATGTAATGACATGACAAATGTAGATATATGTTAATAAATCAGCATGTTCATCGATTGATAGCATTAATTAAACAAATTTTCGGAATTTTGCACAGAAACCCGTCGAAACAAATCTGTATATATTGTATTTTTGGTGAAACTGCATTGCTACATATATAAATGTTCTTAAATATTTTGTTTCTATCTATGTAGGAATTCTAATTTAATTCGTTATAACGGATTCAACAATTCGTTATAACGATTTTAATTCGTTTTAACAAATTCAAGAATTCGTTATATCAAATTCAAAAATATTTTTTGATAGGTCCTATATGGGCTTCCGTATCTAACATTGTGATTTTATTTGATAAAAAATAGCCTGTCGCAGACAAAACGGCGAAAATATTAATCCTACGATAAAATTAGGATTATTTTGTCCCAGCCATGTTTCGAGGAAATACAATTATGACAATATACAGAATTCAACTAGCTTACCCAAACTATGTCATTTTTTTAGCATATTACATGTACAATGATATAGAAATGAAGTAATATTTATAACAAGCGTCAGAGGACTTTTATCGCATCTTAATAGGCCCATTTACCTCATCAGAACTTTGTCATTTTTAAAACTTTTTACAACAATACTGTTGTCGTAAATCTCTCTTTTTTAAAGTGACATTAAAATCGTCAATGCAAATATAATTCCTGAACATTATTGAGTCTACTCTTTCATCGCCAATAAACAGAATTTTGTTTTGTATCTTGTATCTCGAAATAATTTTTATTTAAGAAATAAAGAACGAGTTTTCGTGAATGTTGCAGAATAACCTCCGAGATCGAGAAATGTTGTTTTGAAATAGAAAAGCCGAAACGTTAGCCGTGGCTTTTATATTTCAAACAACATTTGGAGACCAAGGAGGTTATCCTGCAACATTCGCGATAACAAGAACTTTATTTCTATTTTACTAACAGCCCAGTAGTTCTACAGATCGTTTCTCCTATAGAGAGACGATCTAGGTCATTTTGACGACTGTTCCGTGTAACCCAAACGGTTTTGTTAGTACTGTTTACATGTGTATCGATCAAAGGCATCACATGCAGACGACAGACTTTTTCTTAGGATTTTATTTATAAAATATCTTTGAATCACAATCCTTAGAGTTTAAAAGGCAATTTAATACGATTATTACTACACGTTATATATTTTATGTAAAAACACGCAGTGAAAATGTGCTAGGGGGGTCCTAGGAACAGCCGCATTGATCTCTTAAAAATAAAAATTTGAGGCAATACACATTGTTTTGACTTGAACTAACACGTGAAATTGACATGGTTTTAAACTTTTAAGGTTTGAAGTTGTACTTCCATGATCAGTGCGAGACAAACAGGTGTTTCTGATCTGATAATTTACTGATGACGTTCGTGGTATATTGGAGAATAATGTCCGCGGCATCTCTTTGATCTCGGCAATAACTGTAGTAGAATAACTTGTTGTTACCACTAACAATGAGATGCATATAATGTAATTTGTTAAGATGAAAAACATACCACGATACATTACGTCAATTGCAATATCATGCTTTTTTATTTTCTAAGATATACCCTTCTTCTATTTTAAGTTTATTTGAATATGAATTATCTAAAATTTCTGTAAACTGCAGAAGAAATTACAATTTTGTAAAGTTTATTTCACAAATAATTAAAAAAGTTATACACCGGCATTTCTCTTTAGAAGTTAATCACACAGCGACGGACACAGTTTATCGTCTATGGTTTTTTTCTGGGCGGTTTTAAGGAGGTTGGCACCTAAAATAATAGGAATGTCAATCATCCAAAAACCACTTGGATATAACGATGGGGACCTAATATGTTCATTGATTTTATTTGTGACCCATGTCACATGCCATTTTTTTTTTTGAAAATATAGGGCCCCAAACACAAATGATAGTTTTTCTGAAATGTTTGCAAATATTTGACAATTTGAAGAAATCAAACAAATATTTATAGATTGAACAATTATTTAGCTATGATTTGAAAAGGGTATGAAGTTGACCACATGTAGTAACTATAAAAGTAAAATCTAATTCAAAGTTTAAAAATTCTTGCTTTACTGGTCGCTTCAAAGTCCTAATGAACACAACAACAGATGTTTAAAAAACTTGGAGTAATCAAACCATAACACAAATTAAAAAAATTATAGTAATGCCATTTTTCCAAAACTTTGTATACAAATAGACATGCATTTAATGCCTCATTTGAAAGAAAAACAAGTAGGGGTCACATCTCATAAATTTGAGATATGACATGAAATAAGTTAGGCCAAAATTGGAGTTAATTTTATTTTAATTTCTATGAAAAATAAGCTAGATATGCCAAAATATATCGATAGAAATATCAAAACATTGTTTAAATATCATTTTTAGAACATCATGAATATGTCGTAATACACATACAATCTAGAAGTTTGGTCTGCGCTGAAAATTGGGAAGCTAAGGTAACAGTACTCTAAGACTAGTGAGTTATGAAAATTGTTCATTTCCTTTTTGAAAACCTTCCCCCACAAAATATAGTCCCTTAATAAACTCTGTAAAATTCTAATTTAAAAATTTTTTTTTTATTCAATATAGATTATTTGGCATTGTAAAACATTAATATACTACTAGAATTAGTAGAATTATGTAGAATAGATGCAGAATTTTCAGACTAGAGGTGACCCAAAATCGTTACCCAAAACCTTAGGAGCGAACTCTTTAATGAAATAATATTTAACTCACAGAAACCCTGATGTTTGTGGGTCATACTCGAATGTCATTTACATACCTTAACAACATTACACATGTACACATACAAATATGTAAAACGATTCAGAATGTGAAAGTTCTTTCTTGTATTCTGAATGGGTATTATTTCATTAATAGTGTCCTTTTCGTAACATTGAAAATACATGTCAATTATATTTCTTTACTATCCACTATCTAAACTATTGTATAACGATAATCAACAACGTAAACTCCCATGCTCAGAATATACTATTTGCATCAGCATTTTACCTGCAAGGCGTTATATATCAAACATAATTTCTCTAAAGATCGACACCAATACATATATGTAGCTGAGGAAAATCATTTCCGAATTCACCCTTGAAATGAAAGATGATTCTGCCTGCGACGGGTGTTGAAAATGATAGATAAAAAGAACATGTAAATTATATGGTCCTTTTGTCACCAACATTTTAAAATTACTCAACTCAGTTTTCAACTCAAATCCATGAAACACGAGTGCATACTTATTAGTTTGGTGAGGAGATCATGATCCCCCCCCCAATATTCGTTATAATACGAGGCAACATGACTGTATGCTTAACCATTTTGTGGGTGGATATCTTAAACACATACAAAAACTGTATATTGTGAAATTCAATACTGTAGTGCAACTTGCAATTCTCTGGAGGAGGTTAATAGCATGCACCAAACATCAAATGACAACAAGCACCTAACTTTGGGATTATTTTAAAACCTTTTGCGCCCTATAATTTTTCTCAAATTATTTGTGATGATTGCATGCATTGGGTTATTTTACTTATTAGTGGGGAGGGTGGTGCAACAACACTATTTGTTTTTCATCATAAAAAAAAAATCCATTCATACCATTATCATTCTGTTTCGTTAACTTACCATCCTAAACCAAACTTTTCTGAAACAAACTTCATAATGCTTTTACCAGCACTAGTCGTACATAAAAATTACAATGCTTTTGCGCTACGCGTACACTATGAAATATTCAGAACTCGTGATATTCTCGTGATTTTTTTTCTACTTTTATTTGCAATAGAATCAGAAGCAAGGTCAGGTTTTTCTCTTGCGATATGTATCTACCTTTACAAGTCCTCAATATCAATTGTAATGATTGTATTTTGTACATAATAAAAATTCTCAATCTTAAAGTGTGACACTGGATATTGATTATCATAATGTTCACATGAAAATCGTATTGCATAAAATATATAAACAACTTTTATACTTTTGCCAGTTTATTATCGTAACGTATTGAATTGTTCCATGGCCAGACTTTTTTAATTTATTGATCAATTCATTTGATTAAGATTACACTGAAACTGTCTTCGACTGTACGCAGAGCTACGTGTTCAATTTGTTTATCCGCTTCGACGTTCCTACACTGTGATTACTATCGACCGAAACTGAATCGCTCTCGACCATCGCCGTGTAAACAAAAACACAGGTACATGTATCCATGTGATAAGAAATCAATCATATCAATCAAACTAATTTACAAAAAGTTTTTGGTCAAAACACTGGAAGTTCTGGATTCGCATTCCACACGGACATTCTAACGTAGAATTTTCTCCAATGATTCCCTTTTTCGGAATAAAATGTCCAAAAAAAACATAAAGCGGTAGTACGATACGTCTCGCTCAATCTGTGTCACGTGATAAACTTATTTTTCTAAATAATAATTTATATCAATTTGCGCATTCGCAATTAAGGTCAATATCTAGTAAATGATTCCAGAGTGTCTTTTTAGTGCTATTATAACTATAATGACGTCATAATTGATTTGAAGAATCTTTTTCCCGTACTTTTCCCCGGCTTTACAGAAATTATGTAGAAAATTTAACAATTGTTGACATTCTATGTTAAATCATGGGAAAAGTAATCCCGATAGCTGCATTCAATTTGACATCATTTTAAAGAGGAGGTCAAGAGCTTGTTTAATTCTGTTTTAAGGTAGCTCGCGGGTTTACCTGCTTGTGAGAAAACCTACCTTGAAAATTTGTCCACGTGATCCATAGGTTTTATAGTTTTATTTCTAAAATTTATTTAAGATTCGTCTGCGCGGTAATAATGTTATCGTGTTTCAAATACAGTGTCATTAATAAAATCAAGCAACGCCATTTCAATGAAATATATAGTAAAATGCACATTTTAGCCGAGAAACGCATTACAAAACTATGCTCCAAACTTTTAAACGATTCAGACGAAATTAATCATACTCAACACAAAAACAGAGGAGATAATTATGAATCAATTTATAAAAAAATATCAGTATGTGTTCTCGACCAATTTTTCGCAAAAAAACTTTAAAGATTTAAAAGATTTCTCAAAACCTTATATTTTCATTACGACGTTAGCCTGACGTCATCATTTCCTTAATTCTTAGAACACCAAAATTGAAATGCATTTATTGACAAGACTAGCTGTTTAACGCATTTTAGAACATGTAAATGCTTATTAGACATTATTGTTAATGTTATCAAATCCAATTAATGTAAGGCTGTAAAGATACAGAAAATTGCAATTTTTGTTTTTATGAAACTCTGAGTCAATCAATGCAAAAATAAAATGCCAGGCAACTACTGACATTGTAAGTAAGTAATCGAATAAAACAGTTATCTCAAGTCAAAAGAAATTTAAGAATTTAATCGGTAGTACAGATTACGGAAGTTATAATTGAAAAAAAAAGCGAAGTTAATGCATACATTCTATTTTAAAACATGACTTTAAATGGAAGAGTTCTAACTCACACTCATTCTTTATCTTTATAGAACAGAATGTGACAATGTATGTGACATCTTTAAATTTTCAACACTTGATATTATAAATCTTTGTATAAACAGTCATAAATCGCATATAAGCTTTTTAAAATATTTTCTTTTAAACTTCTAAATATCTCATTTGTCATTTTAAAATAAAAATATGAGTTTACTATGACGGTCAACTCTTTACGTCGATTCCTATTGTGACGTCAGCAAACCCGCGAGCTACGTTAAGGAGACTGTAGGCATTCTGAATATGTTTTATTAGTCAAAAATTGACAAAACTCCGAAATCTGTCCCTCAATTCCTTCATATTTCATGAAAATGACAGTTTAAAACATGATTTTACATTGTGTTTACCAAACATTATAGCTCCGGTACACCCTATGAAACACAACTATTGTAGGCACCTTTCATTTACTAGACCTTAAGTGACCATAAGATTTGAATATATAACGATTTATATTTTTTAACTTTTTAAATCAAAAGGTTACATTTCTACATTTTTTTTTCTGTTTGTATTGTTCACAATGCTTCGGTAATGCATTTCAAATGATAAATCACACTTTGAGTGTTAGTTATGGGGTTATAAGCAAGAGACATAGCTCAGAATTATTTCCTATGTAAACAAGGCTCATGCCATGCTTTTGTTTACATTGATTCAATATACTGCTAAATATTTTTTTCAAGCTCAACGTTTTATCTGCTTATATATTTTGAACACAAACAAACAGATCCTTTTGTTGCATTAACTTCATATATAAAGTTAGATATTCTGGTCGTTTTTTTTAAATGTAAAAAAACATGACCTGAACTTTGTTTACATAACAAAGGATTGTGAGCTCTGTAACTCGCTATCAACTCAACGACTGACTGACGCTCAAATTCTAGTTGACTATAAAAAAGGCTTACTAACCTATAAGAATGCCTTACTAACGCATAGTGAATATTAAAAACAAAAAAATAATTTTTGACCAAAATGTTAACTATTCCCCTTTTGAAGGAATGGGCTGCATACTGTTCTTTATTCTTTAATTTTCGTACTTTCTTTTAAGAGTTTGATGCTAAAATTGATATAATGTTACTCAATATCATATATTAACACAAGCATGAACAAATCTTCTGATTACATTTTATGTCATGTTATCTTTCGTAATAAATATTTTTGACATTTTATAGGTTTATGTTACTTTTAAGTTTTTAAGGTAAATAGTTATAGTACAATATTCTGATATTGTATATTGTTTTAAAAAAGACTTGTAATGCCTTTTACTTATCGCTTAAGCTTAATAGACATATTGATGATTTTTTGTCTAAATGTCAAGGTAACATGTACTTTTGGATATCCATGTAAGTAAATTATAATTTTTCAGAGACCCGGGCAACCTCATTCCGAAGAGATCAAGTCAAGTTCTGTAAAACTAACTTGGAAAAAATCAGCAGAAAATCCAGAATATTATCAAATTCGGTACAAATCTTTAGATAAAGGCACAAAATGGAATTTTACTGACACTAGTTCAAACGAAAATATGACCACAGTCTCTGGATTATTGGCATATAAACAATACATATTTCAAGTCAGAGGAATATTTGGCGACTTAGAAGGGCCATACAGTGAAACAAGTGACATTATTGAGACAAAAGAGACATTGGCAGCGCATTTAGTAAAGCTCTCTAAATCTTGCCATTCCAATTCCTCGAAATATATTCCACCTATTGTAGAAAATCTAAAAGCAAGAAATGCGGTAAAAAAAACAAAACAGATGACAATAGGTATCCTGTTATTCCATTTTTCAAACATTGAAATTGATAACAACTACTGCTAGACATATATACTAGTGCACAGTGAATTTTGGTTTTATTTTTCAGGAAATTGTGAAGGGGATATTGGATTGTTAAAAGAGAAAACAATTTTGTTGCTTGGTGCAACTGGATCAGGTAAAAGCACACTCGTCGATGGTTTTGTCAATTATATCAACGGAGTGAACTTTGAGGATCCATTTCGATTAACAGCAGTAACACTTGAAAATGACGAAATGGGGACAGATAATCAGGTACATTTTAACATTCTAAAAAGCAGTGTATTTGTTTGATAAGTGTCTAAATATTGCTGTAACAGAGCAAGTTGTGACGGTGTGCCTAGTGGATAATTCGCTGGAAGAATCTCAAAGGATTTTACTGGTTACTTTATAAGCTATGTAAAAGCCAAGCATCATGAAAAAACAAACTGAAAACAAACTTTAATACTGTAATATCAGTTATCCACTAGAACTTGTTTAATTGCAACTACGTACTCTCCAGATACTTATTGAAATTAGAATTATCTAATTTATTTTTAATTGTATGAGAAGAGTATAAGAGTATAATGTCGGTTTTAATAGTTTGTGTAAAGGTATTATGTGGCAGCGGACAGTTTTTTTTTATATAATTCATTGTAGCCAAGGAATGCATGTCTTCGACAGGCACGTAGCGTCAGGGGGGGGGGGGGGGCAAGGGGTGAGGGGGGGGGCAGGCCCCCCACTTTTTCTCGCAGCAATTAATTTTTTAAAATTTACATATAAAAAATTGAATTATCATGGAGTTGCCCCCCCCCCCCACTTTTTTGGAGGATGTAAAAAATTGACATGAAACTAAGGAAATTAGGATTGAAATTGAAGTTATATACTTCGCCAGCCCCCCCCCCCCCTATCCCCCCCCCCCCTCACGAATAAGGATTTTAAAGATTTTGGGAAAGTCTTATTCCCCCCCCCTTTTTTTTTATTGCTTGTCAAGATTTTTTGGACGAGTCTGCCCCCCCCCCCCCCACTTTCATAAACGATGCTACGTGCCTGTTCGGAATTTTGTAACTAGAATTTCCTCAGTTCCCATTCAGCACAAATATCTTTAATTCACTCTGTATAAGGCCAATCACCAACTTCTGAAGAAAATTACTAGTCAAAACCTGAAAAATTCTCTATCTACTGAATTTCATGAGATTTTGACCCTTTCATATTTTGCTGATTTTTCATGATTTGTCAGCTTTTTAGACCTCCCCCAGCTAATTCCCTGCAGAGGGTTGACCTTCTGTACCGCATGCAGGTTGCACTATCACATGTCAGACACTTACCGGTTTATAGTTTACAATGTCCCATCCACCTTCTTTTCGTGTTATTATACCTCCCGTCTGTAACTTACAATTTCACTGTGTAAAGTCAACATAACAGTTATAGCCGCAGGTTTCGCATTTTACTTCTGATTCTCATGTACCTAACATATGGGGCCTACATATTACATATCAATTTAAACAAGAGACACCCCTCTAACTAATAATTATCATTAAAAATCATTTCATGAATTTTAGCAACACTCATAAGCCTTCAAGTACAGCAACTCTCAATTTTACAAAAACATTGACAGGTACTTTATCCGAAACTGTCCCTTGCTACCTTAGGCATCAATTCTTCTGATATGTTTCAAGTATCTAGTTTATTTTTGACGAAGATCTTTTGTCTCGTGCCTGATCAACATTTAAAGTTTAAAGGGGCATGGTCACGATTTTGGTCAAATTCTATTTTTATGATTTTTTTATTTACAATGCTTAAGAAATGCATTTTTAATGATCAAATACAATTCGAAAGTCATCTGTAGAGTTATAAGCAAGATACAGGGCTCACAAGTCCTCGTCATGTAAACAAGGCTCATGCCCTGTTTTTGTTTACATAGGGTCAAAATACCAGTAAAAGTCTTTTTCCAGCTGACTTGTCTATTTTTTTTATTTATATTAAGCATAGATTAACAGTTCCTACCGTTTTACACATTCGTTTTGGGTTTAAAACTGAAATTTTTACTTCAACGTTCAAAATGTAAACAAACGCTTTGTTTACAATGCGAGGAATTTTAAGCTCTGTAACTCGCTTATAACTCAACAAATGGCACTGAAATTTCGGTTGCCTATTAAAATGCCTTTTTTAAAGAGACAGTACATGAAAACATATGTGTGAATAACTTCAGATTTACATATTGTATCGTTAGAAAATAAGAAATAACGTTGATTGTAACAGTTAAAATACATAGAAATCCCTTTCACATACTTGATTAACGTAATTATGAGCTTCCGGAATTTTAAGGGTCGTACAAACCGGAATAATCTTATATCGTTTATTTGTACCACGTGGACTTTGATTGACAGTAATTGACACCTGCTGAAAACTACAAGATCTTCGTCCGACTACGGTTCTACGGTTATACGAGGTTAAAGGGACTTTCTAAACGGAACACATCCTCACTTGCACGATAATTTCGTAAATGAATTACCAACTTCGGTTAATTTTAAAATGAACAGACATAAATGTGTCCGATAACCCCTCAAGGGGCCTCGTTTACAAAAATGAATTTAGGTGTAGCAACTCCTTTGATAAACACGAAAAATACATGCTTACAAAATAATAACTGTGGTTATTTTAAAAATTTTAATTGAACAATTATTACCTAGAAGAAGTAGAAAAGACATATTTTTATCAACAAACATGTCCTGGAGAATCTTCGCGAACCCTGCAGGTGTTTTGTTTACAGTATATACGCATCCGTAATAGTATAAACGGATTAACCCCGTAACACGTTGCGATGTAAATATGTGGTAGGTTATACGTAATTATTAATTTTAATGAAATAATTAGATTTATATCATGGAGAACTTTGTAAGTTTTTTTTAAAGTTTATACACTCATGAGTAGTACAAAAATACCGAATCGGATCGGAAATTTTTTTTCAAGTCGGTTTTTTGATAAGATGCGCCGTACTGTATCTTTTAAAAGCATTGTAAATATCAAAATCGGAAAAAATAATTTTTGACAAAAATCGTGACCATGTCCTTTTCATGGTTACTGAAACAAACAACTGCAGATAATTATTGACATGATGAAAAGTTTATTAAATTTTAATTTAAATAAAACATTTTTTATATAACTTATCAAATTGATAGAACAGATACACCAGATTAATGTCCTCCATGACACGTATGCCTATTAGACATTTTTTTTTATTAAAAGTGATAATATTATCCACAAAATCAGAACAAAATATTAGCTGCTTAAAAATGCGCACGGGACACCTTTGAAACAGATTGTAACTTATGGATCAGAATGCAGATAATTTTTTTTTTTATTTTATCCCTAGCCCGAAAACTGGTGCGCTTCATTCTTTTTTTTTTTAAAAATGTGCTATTATTTTATTTTTTTAATGAATATTTGTCTAAAGACATCAGCCAACAACTAAAACTAGTCTAATTACAAATATGTACTCGTCAGATACTTATATAAATTAGAATTATCTAATTTATCTTTAATTGTAAAAAAAAAAGTACAATGTCGGCTTTAACATCTGCGAAACAGTTTTTAGCATCAAAGCTTCTGATATGTTTTAACCGTTTTGTCGAAGATCTTTTCTGATTTTGTAGATCAAATTATATTTCAATTGATGTATCTGTGCGTTCATGTAAATGTTGAGACATATCTGAGCTTAATTTAATGTTTCATTTAATGTTAAATATAAAATCAGTTTATTTTTTTAATATGATGTTGGTACAATAATCAATTATAAAATTAATATTTATTTACATTTATCTCCAAATATTTTTTTTTTCATAAGAAGTATACTTTAACTGTAGATTTTGAACGGATCATTATTTTTAGCGAGATACAAAAGACGTGGTTTATATAATGTACTTGGTAGAAGACGAACACAAGTCGACCATGGCGACACAAAATTATATTAATGTATCAATCTGTCCATAAATTTTGAATAAAAATAATCGAATCATCAGTTTTCGGATTTTTTTTTTTTAACTTTTGATTTCTCGAACTTTAATCAAGGTCCCGTGAAGTTCGACTTATTGAGAGTCACCAAAATGCTCGTGTGTATGAACATATGAACAGACAGTTAGATTATTGATGACATATATATCTAACGTAACACCATTTGTGCACGCAGGACATCATAATTTATTAAAACAGAAATGTAAGTACTTTCTAGAGTGAATAGAATAAAACATTAGGGAACGTATTGTTTCACTACATAAGCTTTTTACATTAGGGAAAATCTATATTTTCAATCATCATAAAAAGCCTACCATTAAAAAAATTGATATACATTTAAATATGTCACAAGAAGAGTTTTATAACATATTTAAAACAATGCGAAGTAAATATATGTTGTGTATCTACATTTTACATGTAATCTAAAATTATATGATCCGCCAGAGTAAATTTGTCTTTTTTTATTTCCACTCTCTTGTTTTCATCATTTAGAATGCATGACTATATCATTAATTCATCCATTTATGTATTTTACACCTTATACCCCCTAGTCAGTTAGGTTTGGACGTGGAAAAACCTGACAGTACAAAATTCACGAATGTTTAAAAAAAGGATGTCGTGACAAGATTAATATCTTAATAAACGACATATAAAAGTTAGCATTTTTAAGTCATATTAGCTTCTTTATCATAGTTCACTTAAAGGAAGATTAATATTTTGGACGATGTATATATATCTTAGATTTTTAAGGGAAACTAAAAGCTCTGGTGAACTTTTCTGATCACATTTGTCTGTCGTCCCTCTGTCTGTCAGTAAACTTTTCACTTCTTCGACATTTTCATCAGAACCACTGGGTTACTTTCAGCCAAACTTGGCACAAAGCAGCACTTTCAGGCAAAGGGGATTTAAAGTTGTGAAAGGACAACGCCTCGTAACAAAGATGGATAACTAGAAATTATTTAATTTTTTAAGATATTTTTAAAAATCTTCTTCTCAAGGACCATTTGGCTAGGAAACTGAAATATATATGAAAGCATCATCAGGTTGTGTAAATTCGCTGTTGTGAAAATCATGACCGCCACAATATGAAAAAGGGCATATCTAACATGAAACAAGCGAGGGAAGATAACTCCATTAACAATTACAACCTCTCCACCCCTAAAGGACAGAACCCTTGCTCTCTGGGCCAAAGCCTTTCATAATATCTTAATTTTGATAGACAGCTTCATTCATTTTCTTTTTCTTAAGGATTACGTTTACTCAGGGGCGAAAACAAAATCCACTAATAGGAACGAAAAACTACTTATTGCACATTGTAGCCCCACTATTGTGGTGCTAGTTTTCACTTTCAAATAACTAGGTCAATGACCTACTTTTTCTGCTAGTGACCTCTGAATGTTTTTTGAAAAAATTGTCAAAATTTGTCAAAATTGTCCACCATTTTCAAGGTTTTCTTTATTTTGTATTTATTAGAAATAACAAAACAATTTGTAGTTTGGGAAATGATAAAATACGAATAGCCTTACTAATTTTATATTTGACTGAATCGGTTTTAAGGTTAAGATCTAGTAAATGAAAGGTGCCTACAGGTTTATGAAATTCATAATATAAATTCTTTTAATGATGCTTTATAACAATATCTTTGTTTTATAGGGTGTACCGGGGCTTAAATTTTTGGTAAACACAATGAAAAATCATGTTTTAAACAACCATTTTCTATGAAATATGAAGGATAAAAGTAACAAATGTCGGAGTTTTGTCCATTTTTGACTAATGAAATATATCTAGATTGCCTACAGTCTCTTCAAAAACGGCATTAAACAAGCTCTTGACCACCTCTTTAAAATGATATCGAATTGAATATGGGTACCGGGATTACTTTTCCCGTTATTAAATATAGAATGTCAAAATATTGTTTTATTTTCCACATAATTCCTTTAAAGTCGTAAAATACGAGAAAAGATTCATCAAATCGATTCTGACGTCATAATGGTTCTAGCACAAGAAAAAAAAGAAAATGAAAAATTAGTCCGAATTTCCTCTGTTTTAATATTAATCTACCTTTGTCGGACCATATCTTCCTCAAATAAACAAATCATGGATATCAAAATCGATATTTGTTAATAACATTGTTATTTTATGTTTTTAAAACAAATTTGGACTTCAGATATTGAACTTTGTAAAAATATTTTTTGAGATCTCAAACCCTGAGTAAACGTAATCCTTAATATGTATTCATCTTTTCAATACAATTCAAAGCGGAACAAAAGAATGAGATTTTTAAATCTGCATGGTCTAATTTTTTCGCTATTACAGCATCAAATAATTTTTCATACAAATCAATTATCTTAGAAAGTTTAAGACTCTCGCCTATTTACACCCTGCAGAATCTAACAAAATTAAAATTATTCAAAGTAAATAAAATATTTTTTATGGGCATAAAAAAACAAACCAAACTGCATCATGGGAATGTTTATACAAGTGAAAGGCTGTCAATGTGACAGCAAACCGGTTTTTTTTTATCTAAGCTTTATCCGCAATCCATGTCAACCCTGAATTAATAAACACTACCTATCGTATCCAGGGAAATGGAGTACATGTACCTTATATGCAATATTTTGCCCAAATATAACTATTTGTTCGAAAGCTGGTATTTTTTCATAAATTATCAGAAATCAAAATACTAGCAATGTGCACACCTCTAATATATGTACAATTAATCTGCAAAAGAACAACTTCCTATCTTGAAAACTGTAGGAGGAGTTATTCGTACAATGAGGACACCCTATATGCAATATTTTTCAAAAATAAGGCTAAATTCAAAAGCTGGTATTTTTTTTATATATATTATCAGTAATCAGATTTCTAGCAATATGCACACCTCTGATATATGTACAATCGATCTGCAAAAGAACAAATTCCTATCTTGAAAACTGTAGGAGGAGTTATCCGTACAATAAGGGTACCCTTCTGGCAGCCGCCCACCCATCCGCATTTTTCATCATTTTAATAACCGAGTTTTCCAACATATTGTAAGCTTAAATTTTATATTACATGGTTTACTAAAATGTGAGCATCTTGATATATTGTTGATTCCTAATTGCTAAGAAAAAGGACACTTTTTGGGCCTAGACGGGGCCAAAAAATTGATGTAGGTTTATAGATATTGTTTAAGATCTTCTTGAGAATAGTAATATTCCTTATATGATATGACTTTGAAATCATTATGTTCAATAAAGTAATATATGAAGAAAAAATTGAAAACCTTTTTTGAAAATAGCTATTATTGCTCAGGTGAGCGATGTAACCCATGGGCCTTTTGAATAGAATCATCTGTATTTCACTTAAGCTGAATTTAAACAGCTTTGTTTTTCACATCTTTTTTTTTCCATTTCAAATATTAAAAAAAAATATATCCTGTGAGAGCTTACAAATATAACAAAATTTAAGTAATTATGATCTAAGTCCAGTTATCTACACAATTTCAAAAAGAATCAAGTATACCAGACGCATAATTAACATGTTGACTAATGGACTAAGTGCGGTTTTATGCAATTTTTGCCCCCCAAAATCAAAGTTTTAGAAAGAGCTTTAAAATAAGGTGAAAGATAGTTAAAATCATATTGAAAATAAAGGTGTAAAAGGTTATCACCACAGTGACGTCATAATGTAGAAATGACGTCATGAATATTGCATTATTTTGATAAATTGATGTTTTGTAGCAAAATATGGGTGTTTTCCGATGGTTTTTCGACTGGGAAACATCGAGCGCAGGCTTGCTCAAGTACCATTTTTTTGTATAATATGTATAACTATCTGAAGAAAAACATATGTTAAAATCGCACTTGAGCAGACCTGCGCTCTATACTTCCGAATGCAAAATATAGAGCAAAAATGAGCATATCTTCATTTGTTTGCAAATTTGTGGGAATTAGGTCATTTAAGTGACGTCATAGATAAACAGCGAGTGAGCAATGATGACTAAAATCAAGATTAAAGTTATAGGCATCCTCTTTACAATGATTTGTGAAAATTTCATTTTCATACGATACTATTTAAAAATTGGTTGAAATCGGAGGCAGATATTTGACCATACCGCACATAGTCCTTTGACTTTTTATCGTATAAAGCCACCTTTTCCGGTATAATCCCAAAACTTTCAGTTTTATCATGCGTTTGTCTAATTGTGTGTACTTTGTACATGTATGTGCAATTAAATATTTTACAATATTAATTAAGTTTTTACCGGCAATAAAAGGAAAATTGCTAATTAATTTTTTTCAGGCCTGTTCACAAACTAAATGGATAACAGTTTATAAAATATATCCTACATCCGAAAGCAGACTTGATTACGTTCTAAACATCATAGACACGCCGGGCTTCGGTGACACAAGAGGCATAGAACGAGACAATGCAATAGTCGACCAGCTTCGGCAATTTTTATATTCGTCAGATGAGCAAGAAATTTCATTCATTGATGCTGTATGTTTCATTGTCAGTGCAACAGACGCACGGTTAACGTCTGTGCAAAAATATATATTCAACTCACTTATGTCTTTGTTTGGTAAAAATATCGAGTCCAACATTTGCACGATGATCACTTTTGCGGATGGTTCCGAACCCCCTGTGCTTGCATCGCTTGTAGAGTCGAAGCTACCGTTTGGTTCAGCATTTATCTTTAATAATTCAGCTTTATTTGCCAACGAAAAAGATCTAGAAAACAATGCGTTAGCTCAATTGTTTTGGCAATTGTGCTATTCAAGTTTTCAAACATTTTTTAACTTTATTCAAGATTTGAAAACTAAATGTCTCTGTCAAACAAAAAATGTATTGGAAAAAAGGGAACATTTAAAAACAGTAATCTCCAACATTCTTCGACACGAAAGCGAAGGATTTTCCATATTAGCAGAACTTCAAGACCAATTGGAAATGTTTAAAGAAAATAACAATGAAATAGAAAATAATCGACATTTTGAAACCAAAACTGATGAAAACAAACAGGAAAAGATACCAATAACCATAGGACAACACGTGACAAACTGTCTCAATTGCAAAGTCTCTTGCCATGACAACTGCACGATTGAAGATGATCATAAAAAACAAGGATGCTCAGTCATGAATAAAGAAGGGAATTGTAAAATTTGCCCTAAAAAATGTGCGTGGTCAGATCATAAAAACTCAAGATACTTTTTTAAGTGTGTGACTAAAACAGTTACAAAAATAAATGATAAAATGGAGAAAAAATATGAAGAAGCTCTACAGAAAATGCTTACATACGAACATTGCATTGAAAAAACGTTTTGTGATGTAGAAGAGTTGCATGTCAAGATTGTGTCACTGATGAATGAAATGAATAAATGCAAATCAAGGCTGCACGAAATAGCACTGAGTCCGGATTATTTGTCGACAGTAGAACATATTGACGTAATGATTCATTTTGAAAACATTGAAAAACAACCAAACTATATTGATCGGATGAGAATGCTAAAGGAATTTAAAAAAATCACACTTGTAGAAAATACTGTGAAGAACTTTCGTGAAAGTGTCAAAAGCATGAAGGAAAACATTGTGGCAGTTACGGGGAAATCTTTTCCAAAAGAAATGCTAGTTGAAGAAAAAAGTCGGGGTAATATTTTCATTCGCTTTTATAAGAGTATGGAATTAAATTTGTTTTGAATACATTTACTTTAATAATTCATTTAATGTTTAAATGGTGACATGATTTTAAAAACGTATACACTGGAATAATTTAAATTACTCGTCACATCAGGCTCTAGGACCACGAAGCAATATTATACTTGAATGAAAAATTATAAACTGTCTTAATGTCTCTTGATGGAGCCAATGACAAGATTGAAATCCTGTTAATCTAAGGGTCTTGATATAATGTTGTTAATTACTAATTTTTATCTTTATATAATGATATATATTTATTTTATGACTGACTGAAATTTTGACATATTAAGTTTGAAATTGCTTTATGATCCTGATGATAGGGTTGAAATTTATTTTATTTTAATTTTATTTTCCCGCAAATCCAAGGCAACTCCAGAAATGTTTAAAGCCTTGATAACTCTGTGGAAATGCAACTAGTGTGGCATGGCCTTTACAAAATTTCGATTCCTACAAACTGTTAATTCTTTCGTCAAGTTTATATCACATGAAATAAGATTATATATCCATTTTTAAACGACGAATTTCTTACATTTCTTACTCTGGACCATGTTTTGTGACTTGATTTGAAAATGCACATCAATCAAGATATACGTTTATGAGGTCCTAAGAGGAATGTCACTACTTGTTTTTTTTTTCTATGTGTCATCTATTTATTGTTCCTACAGGTCTACTGAATGTTCGTGATTATCTTAAACCACATCAAATTAAACACAGTGTTTTGGAAGCAGATGCTTGTGTAGATCAAATTTCATCAACTGAGGATAAAATGAAAAAGTCGGACTTGATTAAAAGGTTTGATATTTCTTTCATTTTTGCATCTTTATGATTCAAGGTTTAAATAGACATCATCCCTACCTTTTTGCTCAATAAACAAACTATCATGACTGTTCGCTAAATCAATCTTTTAAACTGTTCCTAAATCTGTTTAATGTATACGGCTTTTCTTTATTTCCTCATATTTATTCGTTTTTAATTTTATGTTCAACCTCTTGTATTTCACTTTTGTATCGATATTTATTTTCAGCAATACCTAATTAAATATTTTTTCCGTTGCTTTAGTTTAAATGTGTAAAAAATAATTACAGACAATGAAAACACCGATAAGAAAACATATCGTATCATGCAAGAATAATGCGGTTATATATCATAAGGTCCCAAAGCCCCCGTCACACTGTCATAGTTGTGAGCTACAATAGCGCTCGACTTTAAAAACTGCATTTATTCTACGTTCATCTCAGCAAATCCTCAAATGCGGCGATTGTGTTGAGTATGTTTGACTGGCTTGGCGAAAAACTATTCGTGGTCAATCGAAGTATAAATTATGGCATTTTTACAGGGGCTAAACGTTTATATATTGTAACGATAAACTATGTTCGATATATAATAGATCAGGGTTTTTATTAAGGCGTCGAGCTAATGCTCGACAGCCTTCTAGCGATCGTCTGGATTGGCAATCGTCCAAATTCATGCACTGCACCGCCTTTTAAATGCGCATAAGAAACAAGTTCCTTAAAGTATTAAACGTATTACACGATTTTTATTCCATTTATTAAACTAAATTGTGTACAAAAAAACCATTGCCTACCTGGTTATTAACAACTCATTGCATAAGTATAAATTTGCTTAATCAAGAAATGGCGGATGAATACAATCAGGTGTAAAAATTCACTAAATATTATTTTAGTTTATCGCTTACATTTTAATTGGAGAGCGTACCCGATAGAAATAAAATTTGCGATGTAAATTTATTTGTTATCAGGCACGGTCTCCAAAATAAATGTAAGCGATAAACGTATCTAGTGATTTTGTTGCTAAAAATAAACACGATAATTTAGTTGGTCTAGTCGAGCATTTTAGATAGCACATGTTGTGGATTTGTTTGTAAACAACCGTACCATAGGGAATCTGGTTTCAAACGGGAATTGAAATAAATAAAAGTTTGTTTTATTATTATAATTGGGGACATACTGTTAATGTATTCAAATCATGAACCTGTGAACATTGTTTAATGAAAAAAATTTATTTGATCTTTGAAATTTCTTCGAATTTTGCAACCATAATGAGTTATTGAATTGTAAAAGCACCAATACCTATTTTATAAGAAAATAAACTTATTTATGTTTTTAAAGCAGCACAAAACATAATTCATATACTTCTCTATTCTATGTCTAAAATTATTTGATATACAACTATTAAATTAACAGAAATTCAAATTATTGATATCATTCTATATAAAAGAATTAAATGGCAGTTCGACGCCTTTGTGGCCGTTCCGGCCTTTGATTTTATTTTAAACTAGAGCTGAGCTTGTTGCAAAGTAATAGGAAATGTGTTTCGTTGCAGCGTGACATGACGTATTACAAAATTGACTGGCCATAATCCTTTGTTAGATGTATACGTGTAGGTCCTTACTATAAGAGACAACTTCTTTTGGTATACAACAGAGTTTTTTTCATGATGATGTGTTTGTTAGATACCTTTGCTCTCAAACATTGCTTGGTGGTGTAAACAGTACTATAAAGTTAAACTAGAGACGAGCTCGTTGCAAGCAACGATTAGGTTTTCCGTCGTAGCTGCGTCATACTTGTGACGTATTACAAAAAATTGATAGCTAACCATAGTACATTATTAGATGTATAAACACTGAGAAACAAATTATTATATTCGGTGCTAGAGAATTCGTCTGGATCTGCATAGGTCGTGTGCAGTACGAACCGGGTGAGGGAATGTAGGCGTAAAGTGTATACGGTATAAGGTTGTGGCGCGCTGTGGGCCGTAAGCTAAAACGAAGGGTAGGTTTGCCGTATTACCGAAGGTCCACCAGTATACAGTTCCAGAGAAATAAACAGGCAATTGATGCAGGATTCCACATAAATTGGACGAGACTCAGATCAACGATGGCAACATTATAACAATTTAACAGACAGACATGTTATAAACAAGTCGGATATGGCCAGTAGTGGCCTCCAGACTCAAGACTCTGGGAGAGTCGGACGTGGCCGAGGCTGGCCGCCGTATTCCAGACTGCGCATTGACAATTGTACATAATTATTTATAAGAATCTTAACAATGAGTATAAATTGACAGGTAATGATATACGTAAGCTGAGTGAAAGGTTCACAGATATAAAATAATTAAATAAACTCAATGAGTCTTTGATGTCCAAGAAATGAAAATCTGATAATTGCACAATATTAACAGTCCTTGATACATGACACTTTGTCTCTTTGAAATCACATATAAAGTCTGAAAAGTGTCAATCACTAAATAAATAGTAACTTTGTAAGATATAAACTGTGAGAAAAAATTACGAAACAGATGTTGAATTTTACAAGTAAATTCCAAAAAAATATAATTAAACAGTGCATTTTGCACGATGATACTACATGTTTATAAGCAAAAACAGATCTTAACACATTGTCTCTAGTTTGATTCGCCGCATTTTATTCACAGAGTGGGACTGTGGTTATGTCCGGTACGAAGGTAAAAAGACCATTGGCAAACGTTTTACACGCATTTTTATCGAACGCAAGCGCCAATGAATTTCTTAGTATATATGCGGAGATCCTGGAAATTTTACAGGGGGTTTTGAAGAATAATTTTGTATTTCGAGGAGGGGGAACATGCGCGGACCAAAACATTTTTCCGGGGTGGGGGTTGAAAAGTCAGACGGTTATTTGAGTTTGCCAAGGGATGTCCGATGCATATTTGGTAAGTTTATAATGTACACGTAATTGAAAGAAATTTCGCTCGGGGGGGTGGGGGGGTCTGGAACCCTTCCACTTCTAGATCCGCGCATGGAGAAGACCGATACCGGTAATTTTACTGTAATTTTAACCATTTTTATTTAGTTATTCATGTTCATAATTATCAGAAAACCAATATTACCTTTCAAAGCAGTTAAAACTTAAGATACGAACCGTTTAGTCTCGGTGAGTATTGCGTCCGCGTACGAATGAAATGGCAATTTTCAAGAAATTCGGATGGACGATCTGTGTCCTAGGTCGTCCATCCGATTCTTTTTCAGACTAAAAGCTACAGACCTACAGACTCCATGATAATTCAATTTTTTATGTAAATTTAAAAAAAATAGTTGCTGCGAGAAAAAGTGGGGAGAGGACATGTTTATGTAATATAACATGCGAAACTGATTTCATTCCACCCACAAGCTTGAAATAATAAAATAATTTTAATGAAAACAATATAAATAGACGTCATAAATCCCAAATCAAACGACATATTACCACTTGATTCTGCGCGTCTTTTTAATGAATTTATAAACAGCGGCAAATTCTAAAATGTATTTTTAAAGGTAATGTTAGCTGCAAGTCTGTAGACCTTGTATGAAAAATTTCGGATGGTAGTCATTTTTCCGGGATACAGACCGAGCGGTACATATATTCAGCTAAGGTAACTAAGAATGCTTCCAAAAAAATACTTATATTTGTTTAAAATATAACACCCCAATACCTCGTCTTACATTCGCTATTTCTAGAACAAGCAGAACCAGTATCAGTCCGACCGGCCTCACCATATACATTGTTGGAATTTAATTGTCCTAGCATTGCATTGCTCTGTATGTACACAATTTCTTTTAAAAATTAAACACTTAAAGAGTTCATCTATATGGCTACACATAACGTACACACGTGATTCAAATTAACCCAGACGGAAAACGGTAAAGAATTCAGTCATTGAGTCTACATGTTATAGAACTTGTAACAAAAACACGTTGCGGGTCTGAATGTTTGTTGATATGTCAATCTATCAATATACAGTTTGTTAATTATTTTCGATTGCTAAGGCTACAGCGTATTTGATGGACATTGAACAACATTTTTTCCATGCCACTTTTTTCCATATAGCGAGATATAGCGAATAGAAGTATAAAGCATTTATAAAATTTATTTAATTACCTCTTTAGAATTGTGTATGGAATAAATAATTTATAAGTTGCTGCTGAAGGTTGTTTGGTATTTTCGTTTGTAGATGTTTTGCAAGTAAAAAATGTGAAACGCGGGGCAAGTCATAATTAATATCCCTAATAACCGTAACTTAAAACTAGCGGCTTTGGATTCAAATATTATCGTATACGAATATTAAGTTCACCTTTTAAAATCATCTCCACGATGATAATTATATTATATCCATAGCAAATCAGTATTTTTTTTTTTTGCTTTTATCGGGAGCAATCCCGCGTTCGTTTAAATTGATAGCGTACATTTGTCATGTCAGTAATACACATTGTGCTTTATAAGACGGCCGTGTATACGTATTGTAGAACAGTTGAGTTTAATTACCATGCATTGGAACCATTTTATTAACACATCTCCCAGTACTGAAACAATTCAAAATGTCTCTGTTACAGTAACACAATGGGGCGTTAAACGTGTACGTCCAGCTCTACAAGCACATGCACCAGTCTGTCGTCTAGGCGACGGCCTGAATACAGCTAGCGACTCGCCTATCGATCGGTTACCTGAGTTTCGCAATGCATCTAAATATAGACAGGGGCACAGTAATGAAACAAACAACAAAAATAAGGTCAAAGAGGTTCATCTTTATGAAATGAAAATGTATATATCAATAAAAAACATTTGGGAATTTTATGTGGAATTATTTTTGCGCGCTATATGTATCAGTTAGTGCATTACAAGAAGCCCTTTCATAACCTCATAAACGTGCGCACCCCCACAAAAATGGACCGAACTGACAATAATTGTTTCTGCAAATACTGACTATAAATTACGAAAACATTAAATTGAATACCATGGAAGGATTCAAAAATAATTTCTTTACTACTTTGCTTCAATAATGCATTAGAAATTGTTATTCCTTTTTAAGTTATTGACAAGAAACTTTGGACGCCTCTAACTCCCTAATTATAGGGGCCAGCCCCTTTTTCGGTATACCGAATGAAAGGTCTGGGTAAGACAAAGAACTTTTAAATACATATTATAACAAATTTTTATCAGGTAGAAAACTAACACGGAAAATACGCGAATTTTTTTGATTTTTTTTCTTACCTTTGTTTCAACATCTATACCACCCCTTTTATTTGCATTTAAATAATAAATGAAATATATCTCGCACAAATTCAATGTATTAGCTTCCAAACCAGCCCATCTTTGAGACTCTGCCAGTCATCGTTAATCCTAAACCCCCTGGACAAAAGAAGTCGTAAAATTTTACTAAAAGGGGAATAACTCAAAACCGGATAGGGATTTTCCTCAACTAAATTATGCAACGACAACTTCACGCGGCATGTTATCAGTCCTGAAAATTTCAAAACAATCGGTGAACAAACGAGCGCGATATTAAGGATCAAAGTTGGCGTCTAGAAGAAAAAAAAAATAATAAGAAATTTGAAAAATTTTCAGAATAATAGTAAGGTTTTCCGCTCTCAGCGGAAAACCTTAATAATATAATATCAAAATAATGGTATGGGATAGTTTAATATAAATAAGTCGAAAAGTGCGTCACAGTGAAAATAATGCATTGGGTCAAGAGATCGTTGTTTTTAGGGCTTACATAGATTTTTTACGAGTTGATGTTATCAACTCAGTATATTCACTGCAAAGGGGTTTCCGTATATATATATATATATATATATATATATATATATATATATATATATATATATATATATATATATATATATATATATATATATATATATATATATAACTCACCAATATATAGATGATAACTTTGCCTCAAGTTTTGTAGACAAGAATAAATTTGTTTTGTACCCGAACCAAACATATCGGTTGCTGGCAATCTACGACGATCGGATAGGTACACTGTAAGCGTGTTTCATGTGGGAATTTAATCAAACTGGTATATCTCGATAGATATCTCGCAATAAATCACTGTTTGCATTAATAAATTCGCTATATATTTATGATAAGTTATTGTTTCGTGGTGTTACTGAATTTGAAATATCTTATATGTACCTATGAATATGAATGGTTTGGAAAGATAAATGACTTACCATGATTGCAATTGTATTGAAGTATTAAAAATTGTTTTAGAACTTACCGTAAAAGTTACCTTGAAATGAACATTTCAAAATATCAATAATCTATTATTGCACAATAATTTATATGTAGGATACTCTCAATTAGAATTTAAACGGAGCGATATAAGTGGGAACCTCTCAATGAAAGAATATACACTTTTTGTTTATTAAATGTAATAGAAGATGAGTGTCATTTTTTCATTAATTGTACTAAGTATTTTAATTTAAGAACTGAAATATTCAATAATTTCAGATACAGCCCATTATTAGTAATATGAGTAATATGTGTTTATACCATCCTCTATATATTATCTCTCCCAAATTCTCCATGAGTCTGCTATGTTTTTTGCAAATATAAAACTTTAAACAGATTGTGTTGAAAAATAGCATTTATCAAAAAATGACAAAAGTATTGAAAAAATTTATTATACAATGGTCACACTTGGTAGAAAAAAATATAAAGCATCTGCTATCAATAAAAAATAAAAAGTAAAAAAGTACAAATCACCCTTGTCTTCTTTGGCATATCACAAAATTATGGATATGAAAGCATATATAACGTGTAAAAAATGCCAAAAACCTAAAACAAAGATGGTTAAATAGAGTATTACAAATTTAAAATTGTAAACAAATAAAACAAAGATGAAATACAGGATTTTATATTACAGTAACTTGAGCAATGGTAGATATATATTTGACATATAAAATATTGGCGGTCGAAAGGGGAGGAGGTGGTTCGACAATATTTTCTTTGTAAATTAAAGCATGATTGTTCGAAATATTAAATGGCGAGTAGTAAAGAAATAAATGCAAGTGCCTCAATAAATTCAGGAAACTAAAAAAGAAACCGAATACTTAAAGTTAATGATACATGTAATACGGACAAATAACAAAACAGTATATAAGGTACACAAATACTCGAGATGGTATAAATTCCTTTATGCTGCACATATATACAATTATACCATCCTCTTTGTATTATCGCTCCTAAATTCTCTATGAGTATACTCTGCTATGTTTTTGCAAATATGAAACAGATTGTGTTGAAAAATAGCATTTATTAAAAAATGACAAAAGTATTGAACAAGTGTATCATATAATGGTCAAACTTGTAGAAAATATTATACAGCATCTGCTACCAATAAAAATAAAAAGTAAAAAAAAATAACAAATCACCCTTGTTTTCTTTGGAATATCACAAAATAATGTATATGAATGCATATACAACATATAATTGACTAGGAATGGCAAAAAGAGGGGGTATTTATGTGTAAACAATGCCACAAACTTGCCCATAGCTATTAAGATTATGGGCAAGTGCCCGATCCAGAGAAGACGAAATCGAATTTTTTTTTTTTAAAAGAGGGTTTTACCAAGGTAACCACATTTACATTTTATTCAACAAAATACTACTCAAAGTAACTACCATCATATACATGTACTTAAACTAAAACACATGCACATTCATACATGTAAGTCCTTTGACATATTTTCCCAAATGCAATAATACCATACTTTAAAACGCTGCCTCAGACTGTTACTTTAAGTGAGCATCATCCACAATACAACAATTCATACAGAAAATAAAAAAAATTAAATTACTTTTCCTTCCTGAGCACTAGCCCTTGCATATGATACCTGACAGAAGAAATATAACAATTTCAGCTGCGTCAGACAGTCTGATAACATGCAAAACTTTTTAAGAGTAGTCATAGTTTAAACTCTGTCAGCCGCCTCAAACAGTCTGACTTCAGACGAAACATCTATTGCATTAAAAACCGGAATTCTGAAATACCGTTTAACTGCACTTGAGTTCCATCTGCCCATTAACCTTATTTGATCTTCAGAAATGTTTTTAACACTGAAATGCATAGGAGGCTCCCCCTATCCGAAAGTTGTGCGATTTGTAATTTTTGCAATCCAAACCAACAAAGAAAATGACATTTATGAGCTCTGACGTATAAAAAGACTGACGAATTAGTGATAATCCATCAAATGTAAAAGAGGGCCTTGAGAGTTTCCTCTAACTTCCAGATATCTCACCACAGCTCTGACAGGACATATGTGCTAACTACTTTGGGGAGATATTTGTAAACATACAGGTCTGCAAGAGTCATGATGCTTAAAATGACGAAGTGTCAATGTTAGAGATGTTTTCTGCCCAAAAGACTCATCAACAGTGTGGTTATGACATTGATTGATGTTCTTGTGTGTTTTCGAAAACTTTGCAGATATTTCCTCAATGCATAAAAAGGCAAAGAAGCTAAGAGTATACATGGCACTCAAAAGCCTCTTAGTACATTTTCTTGACACTGTAAAATGTAATGATTTGACCAATTTATGCAATATATTTGGTGTAATAGGCAGACGGACATCTGGAGTGCCGGATAACCGTTGTGCCCCTTTTATGGGCTTTTTAGTGATGAAAAACTTAGTAGGATCAGGAAGTTCTCGAATCCGATGATGATAAGAGATTCCTGCCAAATGCGTGCTTATAGTATTATGTGATTTCTTTTGGTCATGTAACCAAGCCACAAAATATAAAATGTGCATTACTGATGAAGGGTAGACGGAAGAGGAATGACATATTTTTATAAAATATTTTTTTATACACTGACAGCGCGGTTCTGTAAGATATTTGAGGGCTTTTAGACACTGCAGCATCCAACATCTTAGATGCTGTTTCTGTCAAATATGCAGGTACTTGGGAGGTATAATGGTTTGGTACAATGTACCTGTCAATATGTGGGGCTAATTCGCTGAATTTCTCTACCTGCAAACATGAAAGTAAATCTGGTAAAATATTTTGTTTGCCAGGAATATGTTCTGCTCGGAATAAAATAGTATATTCCAGACAATCAAGAACTAGTCTTCATACTGATGACATAACCACTGAATCTTAAGAAGACATCTTATTAATAATGTGAACATCTGCCAGATTGTCCGAGAAGAACATTGTGGAACAATTAGATAAAGTCCCCATAGTTCAATGGCAACTACATGTACTATTGGAAAGAGTTCCTTTACCGTGATACTTAATTCCTGCATTTTTATATCAACCTACTTGCTATAAAAACCAATTTCAACCAAAAACAGCTCCATAACCTCAGCTACTAGCAGCATCAGTATACATCTGCAGTTTTTCGGAATCCTTCCAAACTTCATCCAGAAGATTAAATCTTCCATTGAAATTATCTATGAATTCGGCCTTTGCCTTTAGGTCCAACCTAGCTTGTTTATTCAAGGGAATCTTATGATATGGCTTACTGACACCTATCGTAAAATTGAAAAATCATGTAATTTGATTTTTTTTTCTAACAGCTTCCAATGCTAATTTAATTTGGAGTGGATTTTAATCAACTCTCCTATGCACTTACTCGGGCAAAGCGAAAGTGAAACAGTGTTTGGACCTAAGCACAAATCAATACCGCTGACAACACTTAGTTCTTGAAAGTAATCGATAAATTCGATGCTATGTATTCTGAAGCATTGTTTTTCAAGAAAACTTATTTATTAATACCATGAAAATAATAAGATTTTAAATTGTACAAACAGTTTTGATATTTTTTAAATATGTATTCCTACACAAGAGTTCAATGTAGTCTCGTTCAACCAGACGCTTGGCTGTCTCCGTTAATATCCGAGAAAACAGAGTCTCTCTTGCTTGTCGGAGATAAACGGAGACAGTCGAGCGTTAGGTTGAACAAGACAAGAGTTCAATCTTGCCTGGATCCATACAAATTCTCAGAAATATTTCGATTACTGATACTACTCGCCATGCAATATCACATATCGTTGATTTTGAATAAATGATAATCGATAACATCAACTCCCGTCAGAACTTCAATACTTTGATTTTTTGAATCTCATCATCAGGCAACCTGGCTTCCATGAAGCAAGTATCTAATTCAATACCCAGAAAAACTATAGTAGTTGCTGGACCTTCAGTTTTTTCTGACCTGATAGGAATGCTTAAGACGTCACACATTGATATGAACTGTTTCAAGGATGAACAACATATAGAAGAATTTGGGGGCCCAGTAAACAAAAAATCATTTAAAATGTGTAACATCTGAGGTATTCCAATCTTTTTACAAGCAATCCACTCTAAAGATGTGCTAAAGGATTCAAATATGGAGCAGGATATAGAACATCGCATTGGGAGACATTCCGTATGACGTTTCATATCCTTACTCACCTGTTGTCAAATATGTTAAAGAGCTATAATTCAAATCAATGTATTGGCAGGCATGTTGCTCTACTGTACCAAGGCCCACCAATTATTTTCATCTTTATGAAAGAACAACAATTGTCTACAAACAAAGATGATTTTCCGCTGCAATAATTTTTTGAGAACAGCGATAATGCTTTTATTCACATAATAATAATGTGTCAGGACTATGGAAACTGTTTAAAAGGCGTCGTTTTCATATACATGTGTTCGAAAAACTATCAAAAAGAAGATGGGGGAGTAAGATGGTACAACTGCCCACTTGGTTTAGTCGTAAAATACAACTTCAAATTTAAACATTTTTTTTCAATTAAATATAGTTGATGTGTTATAATACAAGTTTTACAAAAGGGTAATTTCTAACTATAATCAGTTTGAAATTTTTCAAAAAATGATAAGAAAAAAAAATCAAGCCTAAAGTTTTTATGGTATCTAACCTAAAACCTACATCCTAAAAACTTATGCTCTATAAAGTTACCTAATGTCTAGTGCTCTAACCACTAAGCCATTTTATTCACAACAAACGAATTTACGGACTTTTATTTTTCTGAAACGTTCACTTGTTGGGCTACAAAATGACATTTTTAAAGTATGGTGGGTCATCTCTCCACATATTTGTTGATTAAAATCTGTTTAAATTCCATCAAACCGCATTTAGACTATACCAAAAAAATGGAGCTCAAACCCACTCTATAAAAGAAAAGGCATTTAAGTTATAAAAATGACATTATTTGGATGTTTTTAGACACATACGCCAGTTTGAATCAACCTAATACAAGTATTTACAATACTTAAATACTTGTAATAGGTTACAAACCAATGTTACTTTAAATAAACATTGTTTTTAATTATTTTATTTTTTTATATTAGATTTAATGATATTTTAATTTTGCAGTATCTAATCATTTCTCATATGGGCGTTTTGCTCGCCTTATTCACCCATATTCTTTGTAAAGATTTTATGCAATTCATCGTTGAAGAAGGTGCACCAGAAAGTAGTTGCAGCATATCATCCTTTTTGGCAAGACATTTCTATTGATCAATCCAATTTTCAGCGTCAATCGTCGAGTTATACATGTGAGCAAGATACATAACTTGGTATTTTCTATTCAGAATGAACAACAGCGTGGCCTCAGTTCTGTGAGCAAAGCTCTGTATCTTGCTTATAATTCGAAACTTGACACAGTTGAATATGGTTAGTAAAGGGAAAATTGTAAACAAATAAAACAAAGGAAACATGCACTAAATTAAAAAAATATGTATGTTGTAAGTGCATCAGATTTTGCTCATTTTGCGCAGGTAAACAATCAACTGTCTGATTTACTGAAGTCTATATTTGATTCGATACGTAAAAATTCCAAAATACAAGCGATATTTTCATAAAGCATAAACGAAACTCAAAACAACGTAAAAACACGGTCACGAGTGAAAATGTCAACGCATTGAAAGATTTAACCTCAGTTCACTTTACGAAATCGACACAAATATATTTAGCATGTTTCGAGTATCCCTTCGTGCGTAAACTGTTGCACAACAAGGAAAATTATCTTTGTCAGTTTGACCCGTTTTTCATGCGTCAACATTCAAACAAACATGGCTGCTTTACACAAAGAACTTTCGTTTTCGATATGGGAAACCGAACCCGAAGTTATAAACTGATTGACCGCGATTTTCTCTTTATTTTTTTTTCGTAAATTACACAAACTTATCGAGGAATCTCATAAATGCTTTGAATTAGTTTTTATTCTGGAGTAGAAAAATTATAAACCTGTAATGACGAACACCTCCCTGCCTTAAATTTTTGGTGAAAAACTTAAAGATCTGATCTACAAAATCATGAATTCAGTTTTCATTTCAGGTGTGGAGTAAAGAAGATAAATTTTAATCATTATATGCATTGACACCTATACATCTATTATGGCCCTGCCCTAGAGTCAAAACTCATACTCCAGGGGACATGAAATTTTAAATTTTAGCAGAAGACTTCCTAGTTAACATAATTATGAAGTCAGTTTTTCATACAGATGTGTGAGAATAGAGAAGAAGATTTTTAAACATTATATGCATTAACACTATATCCCCCATGTCCTGAACCCCTGACCCAGGGGCCATGAATTTCACAATTTTGGTAGAGGAGCTAAGGGACATCATAACCACGTATTTAGTTTTTTTGGCCCACATGTGTGGGAGTTAACCAGAATAAGATTTTTTTTAAGCTTTAAGACATTCTTACTATATGGCCATATTGGCCCCACTCTGGAGCTTGAACTCCTGATACAGGGGTCACGGATTTCACAACTTTGATTGAGGGCTTCAGGGACATCATAATCATGTATTTCGTTTTAAACAAATATATATGGGAGTAGAGAAGAAGATTTTCTAAGATTTAATACATTTTTTTTGGCCATATTTTCCCAACCCGAGAGCCTGAACCACTGTAACAGGGGTCATGAATTTTAAAATTTTGGTAGAGGGTTTCATGGATATCATTATCATGCATTTAGATTTTAACAAATGTATATGGGAGTAGAGAAGAAGATTTTCTAAGATTTAATACATTTTAACTATATGGCCATATTGGCCCCACCCTAGAGCCTGAACCCCTGAACTAGGGGCCAGGAATTTCACAATTTTGGTAGCGGGCGTCATGGACATCATGACCATGCAACCATTTTTTTGTCACATGTGTGGGAGTAGAGAAGACGATTTTTAAAAATTTTGCTTTTTTTGCATATTTGGCCCCACTTGTGGTGCCCCGGGGTGGTAGAGCCATGGATTTCACAAGTTAGATTCCTCTTACCATAGAGATGCCTCATATAAATAAAGGTAACAATTGGACTTTTTAAGAAGTTAAAAATGTTAAATTGCTAACGCACGACGGACGACGTACGACGACGGTCACCTGAGATTACTCAGGTGACCTAAAATATAGGAGGAAATTAATGTGTTTGGAGCTGATTAGTTTTTGGGACAGGTGCCCTTTGATGGCCATATCTAAGTTACTACTGTTCCTGACTTCACCAAACTTGCATGGCTAATGCATATGGTGATATTGATACACGCCACGGTATCAGATGATAAATAGAAGCCGTATGTTTTGAATACTGGATGAGGTTAAAGTGTTTGCAGCTAATTTTTAAAAAGGGGTGCGCTCTATTGAATACAGTACCGATCAGACCCAACCTAACACCAGAGTAAACCCCAACTAAACCCCGGGTTTACTTTCTGGGTATACTTTGGGTTTACTTTTTGAAAATTTGGGTCCACTCGGGGTTTACTGTGGGTTTACTCGGGGTTTACTTTGGGTTTACTCGAGAATTGCTTTTGGAGTCAACTATACGCACTGAAGTGTGAAGCAGACCTGTATTTTATCTTATCATCCTACTGCCTGTACTTCCTGCCCCTTGTATATTCCGAATACACATGTAGTGTCTGCTCTCAGGGTATTCTTCTGATCGGAGTTTACTCTCTGTGTCCACTCTGGGTTTACTTGGGGTTTACTCTGGGTTTACCCTGGGTCCACTCTAGTAAACCCAGAGTAAACCAAGAAAGTAAACCCAGGGTTTAGTTGGGGTTTACTTTCTGTTAGGTTGGGTCTGATCGGTACTGTATATTTAAGTTATTACCGGTCATAACTTCACCAAACTTGCATGTTTGGTGCATCGTGTAATACCTGTGCAATCACCAGCCTTGGATGTTGTGAGCCATATGTTTCGGATGCTGGAGTAGGTGCAGATGCACTTTGATAAGCAAATCTCAATTACTACAGATCCAAACTTTGCCATACTTGCACGAACGGTTTGTGTTATGATACTTATGTCATTGACAGGCATGCATGTTGAATCTGACCTATATATTCTGGATGCTGATTACCATCATCAAAGATGCTACGAAACCTTACCCTGCCTCGCTCAAACTTACTTGATATATGAAATCGTTGATATATGATATATATCATCATGATTACTGTTAATATTGTATTGAATCATATAATAGCATATGATACAATATGATATTGTATCAAATTTCTTTTCAAAATAATTGATATTGCATCATATAATCTGATTTCATATTTTATTGTTTTTGTCATGGCATTACTTTACACCCCCCCCCCCCCCCGCCAAGGTTAAAGATGTAAAAATGGAATTTTAATGCTCATTTGAGAACATATTGTATTTGGCAACAATGTAGGGTATCCATAATAAAATATATTATGCAAGAAAATTGTCATTTTTCACAAAAAAGATAAAAATTATGGAGAAACGCATATTATAAAAATGTTTCCATGGTAACTGAAAAGAAATTTCAATAGGATATTTCTTAATTTAATATGTATTAAGGGTGCAAATCGTGATTTTTATTTTTATATACTATAATGATTGTGCAATTTAGAATTTAGAAATAAAACTGACAAGAGGCCCAGGGGCCACATCGCTCACCTGATCAACAATTGCCTTAATTCTGATCAAATTAGCATTACAGTATCAAAATATCTTGACAACTAAGTACAGTAGATCTTGCTAAAAAAAATAGAAAATCTGTCAATTTTTATCCACCTCTTTTTTTGGGTAAATACCAATCCCCTTTTGTTGTTGTACCTGTAAGAAGATTTTTCTCTATTCCAATTTACCCTCCCCCCCCCCTCCATTTCGTGGCCCCCCTTTTCTCTAGGGAATCATGGTTTCATCAAACTTAAATCTGCATAACCTGTGCTTTCACACTAAGTACTGAGTTTTGGACCGAAAACTTTCCCAGAATATTTTTAAAGATTTTTCTCTATATATTCCTATGTAAAAATTCAAACTGCCGTCACGGCCCAGCCCTATCACTAGGGACTGTGATTTTGCAAACTTGAATTTACACTATCCGAGGATGCCTCTACACAAGTTTAGGCTTTTCTGGCCAAATAGTCTTTAAAAAGAAGATATTAAAGATTTTCTCTATATATTCCTATGTAAAAATTCATCCCCCATTGTGGCCTCACCATACCCCATGACTATTATTTAAACAAACTTGAATCTTTACGATCTTGGGATGCTTCCACTTAAATTTGGGCTTTCCTGGCCTTATAGTTTTGAGAAGAAGATTTTTAAAGATTTTCTCTATATATAAAAATTTATCCCCCATTGTGGCCCCGCCCTACCCCCAGGGACCATGATTTGAACAAACTTGAATCTACATTATCTGAGGATGGTTACAATTTGAGCTTTCTTGGCCATAAAGTTTTGAAAAGAAATTTTTTTAAAGATTTTCTCTATATATTCCTATATAAAAATTTATCCCCTAATTGTGGCCCCACCCTACCCCTGGGGACCATGATTTGAACAAACTTGAATCTGCACTATCTGAGGATGCTTCCACTCAAATTTAAGCTTTTCTGACCTTATAGTTTTTGAGAAGAAGATTTTAAAAAAAAATTTCGATATATTCCTATGTAAAACATGACCCCCCTCTTGTGGCCCCACCCTACCCCCGGGGACCATAATTTGAACAAACTTGAATCTACACAACCTGAGGATGCTTCCATTTTAATTTGAGCTTTTCTGGACTGATAGTTTTTTAGAAGAAGATTTTTAAAGATGTTGTCTATATATTTCTATGTAAAACTTGATCCCCTAATTGTGGCCTCACCCTACCCCTGGGGACCATGATTTGAACAAACTTGAATCTACACTATCTGAGGATGCTTCCACTCAAATTTAAGCTTTTCTGACCTTATAGTTTTTGAGAAGAAGATTTTAAAAAAAATTTTCGATATATTCCTATGTAAAACATGACCCCCCTCTTGTGGCCCCACCCTACCCCCGGGGACCATAATTTGAACAAACTTGAATCTACACTACCTGAGGATGCTTCCATTTTAATTTGAGCTTTTCTGGCCTGATAGTTTTTTAGAAGAAGATTTTTAAAGATTTTGTCTATATATTTCTATGTAAAACTTGATCCCCTAATTGTGGCCCTACCCTAGCCCCGGAGACCATGATTTGAACAAACTTGAGTCTACACTACCTGAGGAAGCTTCCACTTTTATTTGAGCTTTTCTGGCCTAATAATTTTTTAGAAGAAGATTTTTAAAGATTCTCTATATATATTCCTATGTAAAACTTGATCCCCCCATTGTGGCCCCACCCTACCCCTGGGGACCATGATTTGAACAAACTTGAATCTACACTACCTGAGGAAGCTTCCACTTTGATTTGAGCTTCTCTGGCCTAATAATGTTTTAGAAGAAGATTTTTAAAGATTTTCTCTATATATTCCTATGTAAAACTTGATCCCCCCATTGAGGCCCCACCCTACCCCCGGGGACCATGATTTGAACAAACTTGAATCTACACTATCTGAGGAGGCTCCCATTTTAATTTGAGCTTTTCTGGCCTGATAGTTTTTTAGAAGAAGATTTTTAAGGATTTTGTCTATATATTTCTATGTAAAACTTGATCCCCCCATTGTGGCCCCTCCTTACCCCTGGACCCATAATTTGAACAAACTTGAATCTACACTACCTGAGGATGCCGCCACACAAGTTTGAGCTTTTCAGGCCGAATAGTTTTTGAGAAGAAGATTTTTGAAAAATACGAACAAATTTTCAATAATTCTCAATTATCTCCCCTTTAAAGAGGGCGTGGCCCTTCATTTGAACAAACTTGAATCCCCTTCACCTAGTGGTGCTTTGTGCCAAATTTGGTTGAAATCTGCCCAGTGGTTCTTGAGAAGAAGATGAAAATGTGAAAAGTTTACAACGCCAACGCCAACGCCGACAACGACAACGACAACGACGACGACGACAGACAACGGACAAATTGTGATCAGAAAAGCTCACTTGAGCCTTTGGCTCAGGTGAGCTAAAAACCGATTAAAAGAAGATTAAAAGCAAAAAGGTATATTTTGATATTTTGAGGAATTTTTAAATGGGTATTAACATATAAAGTATTTATATTTGAAACCAATTGGTAAGAACAACTCAAGAATGTCCTGACCTTCAAAGCAATTTGAAAAAAAATACTATAGACTTTTTGTAAAGTTTGATTTTTTTATGTGATTTTCTATAAAACTTGTCCATAGCACTTCTGTGTTGCAAAACAAAGCTATCTGTAGTATATAATAAAAATGTAGGCACATTTTTACAAGTTCTAACAAAATTAAGTAGTTAATTTCTATAAACTGAGGAATTACAGCATATCATAAGCATCTTCATTTTTTCCTATCTTTTGGACTTGTAGCCATAGCAACGGGTGTCAATTTTCATAAAAAAATGTATTTTGCATGGGTATTGATAATGATGTAAAACTTTTAATTTCTTTTTTTGACTTAATAAAACTCGTTAATCCCACCTTCAAAATTTCTTAATGTATTAAATGGTGACAATTTCGAATGGTTTCTCCATCATATAAAAAGAAAACAAAAGATGTGTCATATTTGTTCTAATCAAAGTTATATGTATTAATTTATAATCATTTGCTTTGATTTTCCTCAAAACATTGGTCTCATTCATTCATACTTTATTTCCCTCATATGAGGATTATTTTAGAACATACAATTATACATACATGCAACAAAAATCATTATAAGACAAAGCAAAAGTATTTACATCTATACAAATAATAATAATTATAAATATAAAAAAAAAAAAAGGGGGGGGGGGGGGTCCTACACGGGGGACGGGACACACACGTACATAGGTTATGCTGCTAACATTCGGTTAGGTTGACATTTGAGGGTCTGATTATAGCGTGCAGCAGTGTTTGGATGTAACAAAAGTTAAGAATACGAACTGCACGTATATCTTTTTCTGACAACCATGTGAAGTATTTCCCACCTAGAAGAAAGAAGAATATATCATCCTCAGTCATCCGCGGAGAGGTGAATATCAAAGGAGTTGGTGATCTGATCCCACCAGTATGTACGTAAGTCATTAGTAGAGGGGCAGGAACAAGCGATATGTTGAAAAACGTCTACAAACATGGTGTTGCATAGTAGGCAGACAAAGGGAGTCTGTTCCGGAGGGTAAGCTATAAGCTTGCAGATAAATTTACAAAGAGAGGTTCCGTGTGAGTTGGACGGAATAGACCAGATGAAACTTGGGTTTTGGTTTTGGATAATGGATTTGAAACGGTAAAAATCATTGTCATTTATCATTCTAATATTACGGTTTGTTTGGTGTAGCATAGATACAGCAGATCTCACTATCTTTTTCCAAGTCTGTTTCGGTGGAAATGAGCAATCAAGGAGCCATGTTTGTAGGTATTTAGTAAGGTTGTAAGTGGACAAAATATTGATGACATCCGGAATAAACCCTCGCTGTTTATTGGAAATGTTCTCCAGGAATGAAAATAGGCGTGTTGAAAATATCTTCTTTGAAAGAGACTGGTGATCCATGAGACAGAGTCGGCCTAGAAATAAGAGTTTGCAGATATCTATTTCCGATTTGATAGGTAGAACGTTGAAAACACTTTCACAGATATCGGATCGTGTTTTGGTCGACAGGTTGACAGAACTCCACCTTGTCGTACACCTTGTGACACGGGAAACCAGTCTGATTGGGTTTGATTGACAACAATTGCACTGGTTGTGTTTGTATGACAATCATTAATGATTGACCAAAGTTTTCCAGATATACCCATTTCGCGTAATTTGATAAGGAGGCCATGCCTCCAAACCGTATCGAAAGCTTTTGAGATAACTAAAAAGCATGCGTAAATATTGCTGCCCTGTTCAACGTTATGGTAAATAGTTTCTTGCATATTGAAGGAAGCGGTTAAACACCCAAGATGCTTTTGAAAACCCTGCTGTTGTCCGCAGGGGAAATGTCTGTCAATAACAAACTCTGATATTCTTGAATTGATAACATTTTTAAAAACTTTAAGGAAACATGACAACAGGGCAACTGGTCTGTAGCTATTGTAAGATGTCTTAGGTTTGTCTCCTCCCTTGTATAATGGTACGATGAATCCACGTTTCCAGAATTCTGGGATTTTCCCGATATATACAATTGCATTAAAGAGTTTAACGAGACACATATTCAAAAGGTCACCGCCAAAAATTAGATGTTCATAGGTAACAAGGTCTGGTCCCGGAGCTTTGCGGCGTTTGAGTTTGTTGAACACTGCTAATATGTCATTGGTTGATATTTGGCCACCAGGTAGTTCGTCATGCGACTGAGTACATTCGGTTTCGATGTTCGTGTATTTAGATTCAGTTTGAACATAAAAGGTTTCATCAAATGACGGATCCTTAGACGGGGTATATATATTTTCATGGTACATCGCAAATGAACTTGCGACGCCCAGGGTAAATTTGTTTTCAACGTATTTTAATAACACAAAAACATGGTCTTTTGTTCTTGAAGAATATAGATTCAAGAAAAACATTTCATATACTGAGGATACCTTGTTCTTGCCATCAATAGGTTGTATAACAGATATCAAGTATGTTTCTTCATAACCAAGAACATTTTTATTGACTGAAAATATCGCTATAATTAAATTCGACGTATATGTCTGTATATGAAACCTCAGTTATGCCCGCGCTGAAAATGTTAATGAACTCGGCTTAGTAGTGGGCTTTTAACGCTTTCACACACAAAAATTGAAATTCAAGAACATATGGATTTCATTACTTACACTTTATCTATGGTGAAATCATTTTAGTGTGACAAAACAACGAGTTGAAGAACTGAATCAATCTTTAATGATAAAACGCCGCCTAATGATACAAATATCATTAAGCGTTGCAATTGCAACCCCTAATGCTATAAATTCTTGCATTAACAGTTGACAAAAAGCTACAAGGCCAACCCCTAATGATACAAACATTTTCATTATTAAGCGTTGCAAGTGCACTCTTAATGATATAACAACAAACCAAAATGTAAAACTCACGCCAATTTAAAACATAAAAGACAAAGATGGATGGCAGGCAAATTAGAGATACAGAAATAAGATTTTATCCTAACATATTATGCCATACAATGTCATTTCATTCGGAACAATACCAAAATGTAACATATTACACACAACAATATCAATCATGTTACAATATTATATTATATTATATGATATAAAAATAAGATGTTAAGATACATATCATACATATCATATCATACATATTATAAAATGTTGCATTAACCTATAATATACATAACTCTAGGCCCTATCATATTTTATATAAGTATACAATATCGTATCATATGATACAATATTGTATCAGATTATACCATAAAATTTCATATTCTACAACTTCGTATCACATTATTCAATGCAACATCATATCATATTCTACAATATGATCCATATGATTTAAGGTATTAAGGGTTTTATTTTTCTTCTTTAGAGCCACTAGATCAAATTCAGCTAAGGAGAAACAGGAAGGTGGAACTCATTATTTACTTAATAAATATTTGTTAAAGACACTAGAATGTCCTTCGCAAAATATATTAATTTCATTGCCACTTTTTTTTAACCTTGATTCACTGAAATTTAAAATTTGTTTTTCAAAATCAGTTTTTTCCTGTTTGAAAACTGAATATACTGACTTTAAAGTCATATTTTATAAAATGAGTTAAAACATTGGCTTTGATTTATGATGAGCCCCATAACTCATAAAAACACATACTTATAAATTATCGTTTTAGACTCTTAAATTCATAAAAATGCAACATCAAAAAATATCTCTTTTTAGCTCACCTGAGCTGAAAGTGAGCTTTTCTGATCAATATTTGTCAGTTGTCCGTCGGCGTTGGCGTTCATGTTGGCACTTGGCACAAAGCATCACTAGGTGAAGGTAAAGTTTGAATAGGAATACATGTATATAGAGAAAAGCTTTAAAAATCTTCATCTCAAAAAACTATTTGGCCAGAAAAGATCAAATTGGAGTGAAAGCATCCTCAGATAGTGTAGATTCAAGTTTATTCAAATCATGGTCCCCAGGAGTAGGGTGGGCCACAATGGGGGGATCAAATTTTTACATATAAATATAGAGAAAATATTTAAAAATCTTCTTTTCAAAAGTAACTTGGACAGGAAAGCTTAAACTTGAATGGAGGCATCTTCAAATAGTGTAGATTCAACTTTGTTAAAATCATGGTCCCATGGGTTAGGGTGGGGCCACAATGGGGGGATCAAATTTTTACATAGGAATACAGTACCAATCAGACCCAACCTAACACCAGAGTAAACCCCAACTAAACCCTGGATTTACTTTTTGGGTTTACTTTGGGTTTACTCTGGCTTTACTTTTTGAAAATTTGGGTCCACTCGGGGGTTACTTTGGGTGGCCCCAACCTACCCTAGGGTCATGATATGACCTTATGTTTTTACAAAAATGCATATAAAATTTTATTATTTCCTTTTTATCTCTCTTGAAAAAGGGTGTGGTCCTTCTTTCGTACACACTAAAATTTCCTTGGCCCAAGAGTGATCTGTGCCGAGTTTGATGAAATTGACCTAGTAATTATGTAGGAGAGGACGTAAATTCGAAGTGTTTACAACGACGACAAACACGACGATGACTACGACAAAAACAGACACATTTTCATCAGAAAAACTCACTTGAAGTTTCGGCTCAGTTGATATGAAATTGTATAACCTTAGATATTTGTTTCCTTTGTTTCTATATGTTATCTAAGCTTTTGTATAATCTATCACTGCTTTTTATTTGGTCAAATTTAAGTCATGAAGTTTGGTAGACTATGAATGGAAAATAAAGAGCAAATATGTTTTTTTCATAGTCAATTACATAAGGATAAATGAGAACAAAACACATTTTTTCAAGGTATTCTTTAATCGTTTTGTTTCAGATACAATCGTGCATTATGAAATAATATATACACAATATACATCGTATGAATTCAAGAAAGATATTACTTGAAGACCTTGCTTCTGAATTTTTTCTTACAATATCTATTTACCATATATAGAGAGCATATGCTGCAGCCAATAATGCACGTGTAATGAATAATAATGACCTCCATAAAACTTTTCACAACGATATTGTGGTGAATAGTGGGCTATTATCTCCCTTTCTTTAAAGTGTACATCAAACGAGTCACATGGCAGTGGAGGAGACCACTAGAGCTATTATTTTCAGGTCTCAAATGTGGGCTGTATGGATACATGTACCACCAGGTGGTTTCGAGGGGTTTATATCTCCCTTGGTTTTTATCACAAGACGCATTTATATTTCATATTCAGTCGATCTTGACTGCCTCCGAAGTTGTCAATGCTTCTACAAATTATTGATGCATTAATGATCTTGATATTAATTAAAGTATGCCGATGATAAAGTATAATATATTTTCTGTTCGAGTATTCTCAGTACGTTGATGGTTTTTCTTATTGGTCGTTAGCTTTTACTGACTTAGTGATTGCTTACTTCAGCATGATTATTATGCCTAGCAATGGAGTATACTTTTATGTTTTTGGTTTCATCATTTATTCTGGGTGCTGCACTTTCTGGTTTGAAATAAAATGAAAAAATTGACAGCTGTATCAAAAAGAGTAGAGGCCAAATACAGAAGCATTGTATCACATTTTTACACAGGATGAATGACCATCTTTAAGTTCTCCTTAAAGATAGCTTAAAGATGCTTAAAGGTAGCTTAAAGACGATCTTTAAGCCACCTTTAAGCTATAAGTGTTGCTTAAAGATGGCTTAAAGAAAGCGTAAAGATGGCTTAAAGGGAGCTTAAAGGCCATCTTTAAGCTACCTTTAAGGACAACTTATAGGTCCTTAATGTCCAAACTTCTTTAAGCTACCTTTAAGCCACCTTTAAGCTACCTTTAAGCCACCTTAAAGCCATTAAAAATCTTTTAATTCAATATTGTGCTTAATTTACCAACAACATATATTAACTATATGATAATGATAGAAAAGGTATTAAAAACGGTTTTTGTTCTAAAAAATAAAATTAAAAAAAAATAATTAAAACGCCCAAGACGAGAATTGAACCCGGGATCCTTCGTTTACAAGTATCACCTCACTTCCTCTGCGCCACGGCAACTTACATATTTTACATGGTTTTTAAATCCTATATATCGGTGGATATTGAATCAATGTATTCAATGTGTATTTTTTACTTGAAAAGAGTTTGACTTCCATTCAAATTGTAACAATCAATTATATCTAATTTATCAATTACATGCATGCATATATTTAGAAGGAAATACGGAAATTGGTCTTCCATGAACAAAAAATATTATACCTAAATGGAAACCGTTAGGCTTACTTAGTAAAAAATTTAAACCAAGTAGATAATATAAACGTTTATCTAATTCATAGCTAAATGCAATGCAAGGGAGAAGATGAAATCATTTCTTTTATTAAATGCATTGAAACTATTAGGGTATTAGATATACGCAATTTTACCGGTTTTCATGATCATGGCGCCGTTCCAGTGTGTTTAAATATTTAATGGTATACATGATTTTTAGACTATCAATTCTATAACAAACATTATTACCAATTACGGGTGACGTATTTACCACATGTGGTAATTGCAAATGATGTATACATATACTTGTACATACAATTGTATGATGTACCAGGCCGGTATGTGACATATTTACTCTTATACATATATTTGAACAATTAACCCCTATTTATGATCACTGGTACAGTAATTAATTAGCCTCTAGATTTTACTCTTAAATACATGTATCTTTAATTTGTAGACGTAACATTTTTTAAAACCCAGGGTTAGGAAATAATACTTGAATTACAAATGTAAATAAAATTTTATTCACTAGACGTACAAACTAAGATTTCAACGTCTTTAGAAACACTGACTTGCAGCTGGGCACACGACACACCTGTTGTGTACATACTGTATTTTCTGTGTTAGTTCCACGGGTTTTCTTAAGTTGGACAAACTATGGACTCTAATTAGATATACACAAACGTGCACCTGGGCACACGACACAACTGTTGTGTATATCTTTTATATTATGTGTTAGTTCCTGGCAGAAATTAGGTCCCTTAGACCAATATCTTCGCCTTTTCAATCTTTTTCTCGATCTGGTATCTACGCCATTTGGATCAATCACCTTCAGCAATAGTCTAATATTTTCTCTTTTTACTTTGAAACCATTCAACCTACGCTTTTGATACATCCATCTGTAGCCATGATTTTGTCCAGATGTTTCCACCTGATTGTACACGAAACTAAAAACGGATTGTTTAGAGGAGAATTTTTTTGTTTTTGTAAGATTCAAATTTTTAAATTGTCTTTTCAACTGACGAGTGGACATCACGATGCCATTGTTCAGAATTAAAATGTTTACAATATCTTTGTATTGCAAGTCGAAATGGAAGTACTGGTGAATTAAGCTGTAGATTTTCTCCTGCAAGAAAATATATTCATGTATACAATTTAAATTAAACTATTAAAGGAAGCTATCCCGAAAAATACAGTTTTAGACCTAAATTGAATGTGATAAACGCTAGCTATGAGCGAGTTTTTTATGCTTAAAACAAATTATGAGAGAGAGAGAGAGAGAGAGAGAGAGAGAGAGGCTTGAAAAACCGGTATATTGAAACAATGTAAACTAAAACATTGCCTTTTTTCAAGTAAAGAATTGTGAGCTCTGTATTTCGCTGATAACTCGACGACTGACACTCAAATTTTAGTTTATCACTAGAAATATTTTCTAAACCAATGTTATTAATAAAAAGATTTTTTTAAAATGTTTGAATGTTAATACCAGCTGCCAGTATTTGCATGCTACCATATTTTTAGATAAATGTTTTATGATGACTGTCAATATCCAGTGCTTTCTGGCTGCAATATAATAAAAAATGTTTACAAATGAATATCTAACTAGGACAAAAATTGATTTTTAGATAAATTTTTTAGCCATTAATTGACGTTATCATATGCCAACTGACTTTGTCAGACTTATATAATCTAACAATTTATTACAAAGCAAGTATATTGATATAATGCATTTCAAATTAAAGGGCTGGGGGACAATATCTTACCTTTACATTTTGGAAATCGAAGCAAATTTGCTATTCCGTAGTATAGATCAATATTTGGTAACTTGTCCCAGCATTTTTAGGTTAAGACGTTTAAAACATACAATTGGGTTTAAATATATCACTGATGCTATCATTAAACGGATATAAAATAATTAAATCTCTAATCTTTCTCTTTGGTATAACAAATGCTATTTTGAGAACAAGGGTGCATTAAATAAAAAGAAACTTCTTTAACCTCTCTCCAATTATAATTGTTCTACTATTTTAATTATTGTTTTAAGGAAATACTGTGCAAATATTTTTCAATATTTTTTTAACAACTGTTTTTATTACCCCAGAACATGTAGAAGTATTCTTATAGCCGAGGTTGGGGAGCCTTGGAATCTATAAGTTGACATTATATATACTGAAATTTTTGTTTGATACAGGGTATTTTTACAAATAACATCATTCATACACCCACTCATTCAGTTGCATATATATGTACATTACTCTGCATCATAATCAAGGACAAAAATCAGCATTTTACAATGAAACAAAAAAAAGTACTTTGTAATATCTAAGACCATAGGGGCAAAAGGCTTAAAATCAGCAATCATTATTAAAGGACATCCTCACCCATCTCACATGAAATTTCTCTAATTCACAATTTTTCGTGTAAATAAATGTTTCACATTTGTAATAATAAAGTATTTCACGTTTGATTCCAGTAAAGAAGGGTAATTCTTTTCTACTCCTTTTTCTATATATATGTCTCTTTACAATACATAATATTATATTGAAAATGTTATAATATTTGTAGTACCTACCAAATATAACATCAATTTTGTTCAATGGAATATCTAATTCAAATTCTTCCTTCATCCAAACTAGTAAATTATCCCAGATTTCACTTACATATTCACATTCCCCAAAAAGATGACAAAGAGTTTCTGCATTACATCTACAAAATGTACATAGCTCTGATTGAATTATTCCTATCTTACGTAAATAAGTATTAGTCGCAAAATTTCGATGTACAATCCGGTATGGAAACCATCTTAATTGTACGTCGTTAGTTATTTTGAAAAATAATAAATGTTGTCTTTTCCACCATATGTTATTTACATTCATGTCTAGTTCCTTTTCCCATTTCAATTCTGATTTTGGTTTTTTCCATTTCTCATCAATAAAAATGTCATAAAAGTCTCTTGAGCCTTATTTATTTTTCCTAATTATCCGTACAAATTCTGGATAATATGGAATATTTTGAAGAATAATTTCTGTATCATAGTTTAACCGTAACTTTTTAATACAATCTACAATTCCTAAAAAAAAGTGTAAGCGGAGGTTTAATATCATATTGGTTACATAATTGTTCGTATTTTATTATTGTACCATCATTGTTGAAAAAAGTAGTATTTGATGCACACCTTTTAAAAACCATTGCTTATAAAAGACATATTTATTATTCATTAAACCATATCGGGCTTAAAAGACATAATTCACTGTCAGTACATTTTCTCAGTTCAAAGAATGACAAAAAATACGTCTTTCCAAAATAGATTTTTACAAGTTTTTGACAGTTGATATAGTATTTGTCTTCCAACAATTGTCAATTTTAAAATATTTGGAAAAGTACTTATATCAAGTCTTTCCAACTTGACTGACAAGCATCATTAAAAAATCTACGTATCCAAGTGATTTTCAAGCTTTTGCATAAAGACATATCATTCTTAGCCCACCCATTTCATAACTTTGAATACTGCTACTTTTGGCTACTCTCGATGTTTTTAAATTCCATATGTAATTATAAAAAATTGTTTCAATTTCCTTTAAATGTTTTCTTGGGGGATTAGGAAGACTTATTAAGAGATGCGTAATTTTTGGAAGAATCAAATTTTTAATTACTGTGATACGTCCTGCTGTAGATAGCATTCTTCTAGACCATGCGCTTATTGATAGTTTCATTTCATTGATTTTTGGTTTAAAGTTTAACTCGTACATATATGTATTTTCTAAGTTTACACAATAAGTAATGCCTAAAACTGTAAAAGGTTCTGAGACCAGTTAACTTTTTTCAAAACCTTGAAATATTCATTTGATTTGTTTGATAAGGGTCCTATTTTTACACACTTAGTTTTATCATAATTAGGTTTTAGTCCCGAGTATTTTGCATATTCAATAACCAAAGAAAGTGCTGACTTAATTGAATTTTCCGAACCTTATAATAATAACACTGTGTCATCTGCGTATTGTAGTAACTTATATTCTTTGTTCATTACACTAATCCCTTCAATTAATATATTGTGTCTTATCATAAGGCCCATTATTTCCGCACAGAGTATAAAAATAGATGGTGAGATAGGGTCCCCTTGTCTACATCCCCTGCCCATATTAAAAATTCTGAAAATATACCATTTTGTATCACACAGAGTTTTGCATTATTAGATAAAGTTCTTATTGCATTTTGGAAATTCTCACCAAAATTAAAAAGTGTTAAAACTTTAAAATTAAATTTCCACGAGACTGAATCAAATGCCTTTTCAAAATCAAGTAAGAGAATTAGACCTGGGGTATTAAATTCATTGCAGTATTGTATAATATCATAAAGTAGTCTGGAATTCTCCCCGATATATCTCCCTGCTAAAAAATCTTTTTGATTTTCGTGGATTATATCAACAAGAATGGGCTTCATACGGCTAGCCAGGACACTTGATAATAACTTATAGGTTACATTAAGAAGTGAAATTGGCCTCCAATTTTTAAGATATTCTCTGGGTTGTTGTCCTTTTGGTAGTATTGAAATGATTCCTTGTGTTTGTGAGTGAGAAAGGATACCAGAATCAAGACTACATTTGAAGGAATTAAATATATAAGATCCAATATCAGACCAAAAAAATTTAAAAACTTCTGCTGTAAATCCATCTGTTCCTGGTGATTTATCATTTTTAAATAGTTTGAATGCCTCTTATATTTCCTTTTTAGTTATTTCTAATTCTAATTAATTTCTCATACTTTCTGTAACTTTTTTTTACATCCTTTTCCATTATTACTTTTTGAAGATTTACCTCATCAAGTAAATGGTCTTTATTCTCATACAATGACTTATAAAAATTTCATGTAAGATTTCATTTTGATTATTGATCTCTACTCCCTGGTCATTTATTAGCCTAGATATGTTTTTATTTATATAGTTTCTTTTTTCAAGTGCAGCAAAATATTTAGTAGGTTTTTCTCCTTCCCCTATCCATTTGCAATGACTTCTTATAAGTAGTACATTAAGTTCATATTTTCTTATATCTTCCAACTCTGTTTGAAGTTAATTTAATAAATCTGAATAAAGTTGTGAAGGACACATGTCATACATTTCTTGTAGAGTTTTAATCTGAATGATTTAATCTTTGTTCTTATCTGTTCTTTCTTTAGCTTTAAGTGATGAGTAATATATGGATAAGCTTCTGATTTTCATTAGCAATACATCTAAGAATAAATCCTTGCGGATATATAATTCCGCATCAGGCCCTGGCACGTATGGAGGCCTTGTATATTCAAAAACTGTGTCATTAATTATTTCTTTGATTTTCAATATATATTCTTTGTCTCTTAACAAAGAGTTATTGAATCTCCAGAATCCTCTACCTCGTTCAAAATCATGAATCTTAAATTCAATATTAATTATTGGGTGATCTGTTCTATAACCTGGAATAGTTTTAACATTTCCTAAAATTGACATTAACTATTCAGATATGAGAAAATTGTCTAATCGAGCTTGTTTTGTGGGATTTCATTTTTCATATTTTTCAATATTAATATTTCAATCAGACGCATTTTAATGACATTCATGTATCATTGTAATTGTTTTAAAAGAATGTTATGTTTAATATATCTTTACTTAAGATTTTAGTTTTAGTCAAAAGAAGTCGCATATACACGTAGATGTAGTCCTGTACAGTGACATTATAATGCATTATTATTAGGTGGGGGAGGAGTCTTATAAATGATAAAAAAAATACTATTGTCATTGAGTTTTATAGGTGTGTATAACGTTTACTTATATTCTATTATAACCACTATAGACACCAAAGACATTCACAACACGTTGTTCGTCCATTGCAGATCAGTGTTCCACATTTAGATAGATTATTATATCATTAAGAGTGCAATTGCATCGCTTAATGATAAAAATAATTGTATCATTAGGGGTTGACCTTGTAGCTTTTTGCTTGTTTTATTAAGCGTTAGGTCTGCTTTGCATTCGCGACGCCTAGTAATAAAATTGCATCATAAGGCGGCGATTTATCATTTGCGGTTGATATTGTCAACTGTTAATGCAAGAAATTATAGCATTAGGGGTTGCAAACGCAACGCTTAATGATTTTTGTATTATTTGGCGGCGTTTTTACATTAGCGTGGAAGTTACTAGTACTGTACGCCGATTTATAGTATTTAGCAGCGTTAGTCAGGAAATATTTATCATGAACATAGTGGTTTTTGGTTTGTTTTTTTTTTGTTGCAAATTGGTTTGATAAACAGGGACATGTAGTCTATAGAATGGCAGCTTGTAGTTTATGGTGTGCATTTTAAACAAAGTAGAATTTTGTCAGTTTGTTTTTGCTTTCAAATGTAATGATTTAAATATCATATTCAATATATTATATTTATACATCAATGTACAATAATTTTAAATGCTATATATTTACATCTATCAAGCATGACTTCCTCTATTTCTTACAGAAACTTATACTTAATTCATAGCTCTATTAAAATAGCCTGACTGAAATCTATACACACCCCGTTTATTAATTGTTCGAATTTCGACCAATCAATAAACAGGGCATACCTACATCGACTTAAGAAACATCACGGACTGCACGGAATAATCATGATGATGCAGACTGAAATTCCCATAGAATTCACTTTGGTTGTTTCCTTTAGCTAACGTACTGATGTACATTAACAAGAATTTACGAATTGCACTTCCTTTTTTTACAACCAATTTATTAATTTTGTAATGAAGTTCTTTTTTGATTTTGTGGGAGTGATAGCGAAAACGACAAACAGTAAAATAAACAAAACAAAATGAATTTATTTATCAACAAAACAAATTAAAATGATAGACTATGAAAAGACGCACGCTCACAAGCACACACCCTCACTCTCTCACTGAGAAAGAAATATAATTTTAAAAAGTTAATCAATCAACACTGACTATGAAACAACAGTGAATCTATTTTTAACACATTCAATTGTCAGTATCTATGTGAAACAAATAAATGGTTTAAATGCTGGCTAAATATAGCTGTAACAGTCTGAAAGGAATAAACCAACAAATCAAAATTACCAATACTGTTATATGTAATTTCACAGAAAAAGTCAATTGGAATGTTATATGTAATTACACAATCAATTTTAATCACTGGGTAAACTGATAAATCATTTAATCATAAAATAAAATCAAAAGTTTGGCTTCAAATAATTGCAACAACCATCCTAAAATAGTCACCACTGGGCCTCTATAGCACGCAAAACACATAAACAAAACGTTCCGTCTCCAGTTCCGGACTCGAAGGTCTCTCACTGGAAAACTATCCACACAGGGCCTCCTAACCATAAACGTTCGTCAAACACGAGCTCCCGCGCGTCCCACTTGCGTCACGCGCTGCTCCGTTGATAGTTCTCGGTCCTAGTCCTGCCCCACATATGCTACGCTAAGCCTTCAACTGACGTTTCACCACTGACCCATCGGCTTTAACGATATAACTATCCCTGCACTGAAACAATAATTACCTATTCTAAAACCTGTAGACATGCTCATTTATACAACGAAAATAACAAAGTTCACACCCCGTAAATATGCTATGAAACTGACAAAATACATACAAAAACTTATCGGCTGGAGAAAAGCAAATGCCCAAACAGATTCACGGTAATTTATGGCTACCAGTCTACCAGACTAATTTATGGAATTCGCCAAAATTAACAAACTGAAGGAGGATTCAACAACGTGGCCGCACACTTGACAAGCAACCACGCCTCTAACTCATCAAAACAAGTTATACTAAAAATAGCCCTAATACCGAAAACTCTCGATTGACATATATGGGACACAGCTTGGTCCAAAATTACAACTATTTACACAAACAAAATACAAAACTGAAATAAACTGAATTCAACTTCATCACAAATTTGTTAAAAGAAAGATGTATAATACACAATAAAATGCTTTCGTTGATGATTCATGCGGGTTACGAAGGTAGCAACAACTACAGAAAAAAATTGCATAACCCATAAATGCAGGTTTTGTATTTTTTCTGTAATGTCGCAAACTTCATAACCCGCATGAATCACCAAAAAAAGCATTTCATCAGTTTATTTTTAATCTTTTTTATACATGGTGTGGCATAGGATAAAAATAATTCAGATAGTTGGTGCAATTTTAATCTTAAATACATGTAAAGTGCCCAGAAATAGACTTTTTATAATTGTCATATTTTCGATATTGAGTTCTTTTTATTACAATGTTTTAAAAAGACATATGTTTTAGGTCGGTCGGGGCTATATATTTTAAAACAAAATCTTGGGAAACATCAATTGTAAATTATATTTTATGATTTATTTTGATTCTGCTTGTTGAGAGCGTAAAAATGTCAATAGATGTATGATTTCTGAAGCATCAATCCATGTCACCACTTTCAGTACTTTGATTAAGATTTGAAACACTTGAAAGACTTTGATGTCTTTACTATTGAGTTAGTGATTACGTTAACAAAGGGTTTGAGATTGCCAAACATTTTTCTACAAAGTTTAATACCTGAATTCCAAAGTTGTTTTAAAAACACAAAAGAAAATATTATTAACAAAAATCAATATTGATATCCATATTTTGTGGGTTTTTTTTTAGGAAGTTATGCTTCAATAATGGAAGATTAGAATTGAAACAGGAAATTCTGACTTTTTCTCATTTTTTTTTTCCAAATTTTGCCAAAAAACTTTATGTAGCAATGTAATTGCAAAGTAAAGTTTCTCCGTGTTTTTCACATCATTTTGCATAATATTGAAAAATCTTGAAAATACAAAGAACATTAATTCCAGATAGAATGTCTCGAAAATTTGATAATTGACCTTATAAAATATTAATGTCAACATAATACCGCCAATTAAAGTAGTTTAAGGCAATCAGTGGTTTGGAGCTCCTATTCGTCATTTTTTTTTTTTTGTAAAACATTTGAAAATTGATGAAGAAATTTCGGACTTAATTAAATCAAAAATATGAGCTTAAAACGATTCTTTGAGATAAGACATTAGTAAAGCCATTCGTATTTTATCATTTTCCAACCAACAAAATGTTTTATTTTTTCTACTCATTGCAAAATAAAGAAAAACTTTGAAGAGGTGGGGAGTTTTGACAAATTTTTCAATAAACAATCAATAAACATTTAGAGATGACTAACATACAAAGTAGGTTATTGGCATAGTTATTTGAAAGTGATAAACAACTCTACAATAACAGGCAAAGGATGAACCTCTGCCATTCAGTTAACTGAATGTTAACTGAATGGTCTGGAAAGGTGACTGAATGGCACAGCTATGCCATTCAGTCACCTTTCAGTTACCGATCAGTCACATTTCAGTTAACTGAATGGCAGAGATTCATCCTGTGAGGGCTACAACGTACAACAAGTAGTTTTTCGTTCCTATAAGTAAATTGTTTTCGCCCCTGAGTAAACGTAATCCTTAAGGTAAAGTTCTACATTTTTAAGGTCACCTGAAGTAAGCATCAACGAAAATTCCAACGAAGAAGAAATTAAAGAAAACAGCGTAAGTATAATATATATTTTTTATACAATGCCATTTCATTATTTAATGAAACTGAAATCATGAGTGATATTCTCTAGTAGGTATTTCACATATATAACAAGTATTAAAAGGAAAGGCATGGAGTTGGCTATTGCCTAATGATAAAGTGTTTATATTAGTTGTAGTTTGCATTGCGCATGTTTTGTATTAGATTCAAATTAAAAATATAAAACAAACAATGTTCTTCAGAGTTTTTTCAGCATACAGAAATCAATTCAAATCAGATGTTGAACTCACATGAAATTGATAATTTAAAAGTAATTATTTCCTGGAAAAAAAAAATAAGCTCTTATGTAAAACTTTACCCGTCATAATTTCAATTATTATAGACACCAGGAATACCAACAGTTGCGAAAATTAAATCAGATGCTGTTGATTTATGTTGGTCAAAATGCAAAAGGCAAGTCGATTATTACCAAATTCGCTACAAACGAAAAAATGGAGGCGATAAATGGAAATTTGCTGAAACAGATGGCGAACAAAGTGAAATTATCATAACTGGATTAATGGCAAATACAGAATATGTATTTCAAATTCGAGGAGTATATGAAGATCAAGAAGGAAGCTACGGACCAGCAAATTATAATATACAAACACCACAGTCTCTAGCAATACATTTACTTGAATCTTCTGAATGTGTTCGCAGAGGGAACCCCTCTATATTTAAACTTAATGCAGAAGAAATAAAGGAGGCCAGAAATGAATCTGCAAAAATAAAAAAGCTTTGTCTTGGTGGTAAATCTTTGGTTTTATTTAAACATGTTTTTCAAACAACTTTTTAGACTTTTTAAACGATATATTCTAAGATTATTGATACTAACAAATATAATTTTAAATGACAGGTGACCATATCAGAGAAGACGAAAAGACGATAATGCTTGTTGGAGAAATTGGTTCGGGTAAAAGCACACTAATTGACGGCATTGTTAACTACGTGATCGGTGTAAGTTTTGATGATCCATTCAGATTCACGCTTGTAAAGCAAGAAGAAGAGGGGGAAACAACTCATACCCAGGTATTTTTTGTTCAATTTTGAACCTTTGCTTTTAGCAAACGGTTTTGAAATACTATCCACAAGAAAATTTTGAACCCCCGATGAGTATTTTTTGCTATTAGAGAGAGTTTCAAAATATTAAACGCCTATTTTTTCCGTTCTGAATAAAGATAAGAATTTTATAGCTGCGGAAATTTGAACCATCCCTCTAAATTTCTATAGCTATTGGAAGATACTTTTCAAATATCATAGATTCAAAATTGTTTATCGCTCACTTAAGTACCCATTGTAGAGGAGGTTAAACCTATTACTGCTGCATAATATTAATCACCCCTCCTGGTTTTATTTGTATTAAAGATATGGTTAAAAATATTATGCCCATGGAATACGCATACCCTTTCATTTTTTTCAATACCAATTAGAGAGAGGGGCCTCAAAATATATTGAACCATCCTTTTATTTTAAACCCTATGGAAACCGGGTTCAAATTATAAATGCTGCGAAATATTAATCCCCTCCCCATCCCCCGCTATCTTAAATTCCCATCGGATAAGGGGTTAAGAGTAAGATGTCTCCAAAACATTTAATCTCTCTATTTTTTATTTGAATTAGAAAGAGGGTTTAAAATGTCATCCTTGCAAAATTTTGATCTCCTCTGATTTTTCTTGCGATTTAAAAGGAGTTTCAAAAACTTATGGCTGCAAAATAATAAACCCCTACATGTATTTCTTTTGCAAATAAACAGACTGTTCAAAATATTATGGCTGCGAATTATTGACCCCCTCCCCTCTTACTTTCCGTTCCCAATGAGAGATAGGGTTTACAATTTCAATTACGACTGCTCAGAAATGTTAAATTCACTTTGATTATTTTTTAAATTCCCTTTCGTGAGGGGCTAAAAATATCATAGCTGCGAAATGTTATACCACCTACTATTAGCAATTCTAATATGATAGAGGGTTCAAAATATAATTTTTCAAATATATGGAAGTCAGTTCTGATCTCCATTAACATCGGAAATGGGGTTTAAAATAGAAACTCTTTCAATGGGAATTGGAATGGAGAGAATGTTTTAATATATCAAATCCATAAAATTTTGAACCCTCTGTCTACTAGAAATTGAAACCCTTTGGGGGGGGGGGGGGTCAATATGTGAATCGCGGTCTTGGTATTTTGAGCTCAGGTTTGATTTTTTGCGGGGTTCAAAGTTTTGCGGTGTTTAATATTGGTATAAAGTTAGCGACGCTTTGATACGAATACACAGTTTGCGTAATTTTGCAAAAAATCAAACTCACCCAATAATTTATCTCTCCATTGTCTACAATGAACTATTTTTAGAATATTCGTTGATACAGAGTAATTGTTCGATACTACGGTAACTATTATCCAACAGGGCGATTCAGATAAATCGTCATAGGAAGTGTATTGAAATGATAATTTTGGTAGGGGTTTTTCTCGATTTTGTTATTTGAATTCAACAAAATGTAACTCACAACCACACTCTTTCTTTAGGTCAATGCATGAAATCCAACCCTTAAAACCCACGAACCTATTGTTAGCATTTAAACACATCGCTTGTGCGCTTTCCTTGTTACATTTCTTGTGTTTGTGTGTTCTTCTAATTCATAATGTACTTTTAATTTGCAAGATTGTTTATAACAGTGACAATTCACAAAACGTATTCAAACAGACATGGCCGATGTTAGTTTAGTTCACTTATATTTTGGCTCATCTGAACCGAAGGTTAATGTGAGCTTTTCTGACCACCTGCTGTCCGTCCGTCTGTCTGTAAATTTTTAGAATAATTGACCAACTGTAACAAACTCAGTACAAAGCGTCTCCATATAAAATGGATTCTTATAAATTGTTGGAAAATAGGGCACAATCCTTTTAAAAAAGGATAAACATGTATTTGTAAAACAGTGAAAATAAGGTGCATGTGTCTTGAAATATTTGTTCTTAAAAACTACTTCATCGGAAATCCCATTATTTGCAAAAGAGCTTGTACATGAAATAAAATTCTAAATCGTTATAAAATCGTGACCCACGGACTAATACTGGTTTAACATAGAAATATATAGAAACATGTTTGAACATCTTTTCAATAAAACAATGTTACAATTTGTGAGATTACTTTGCAATCACCCGTTATTAACGTAGATTCTAAATTGGTGAAATTGTGACCGCTGGACCAATACTAGCTCCGATTTAAAAAAAAACCCACTAAGTTTATACTGAAGTTTAATCTCAAATCCTGAGAATTTACTCAGCTGAGATTTATCTTAAATAATTATTGCATTTTTCAAAATAAACAAGATTTTTCATTGTCAGAAGAGGATCATTATAACTCTTCTTCGACTTTTATATTTATTCGCAATAAGAACAATTATCTGCTTATGTTTTAAATAGAGAAAAATCAAACGAAATCAACGAGAATCATAAAATGTCAATCAGTCATGAAATGTACACTTTGTCATGCTAAATATAGATAACATATATACATGATCTTAAATATTATATAGCAAACCAGAACATATTAATTTCATCATGGTTACCTTAAATTCATTAGAAAGTAGAATCACTGCAGTTATTCCATTTAACACAAACAAATGAATTAGGTCCCTTTGTTTGCATTTTTATCAGGGGAGATAACTGCACAAAAGTTATTTTGTTGATTGAAAAATATTTTTCAATGCTCCATGAAATATTGCATTTACGCTGATTATTGAGTGAAATAGATCTAAGAAATAAACATTACAAAGAATTAAATACTTTACCAATGATGTTTAGGCCTACGACATATTCATATATGAAATTTGACTTACGTCTGGCTCCGTTTCACAAAAACACCTAAGTCAAAAATCAGACCTAAGTCGAAGTTTTTTATCTCAAATATTTGAGCTTTTTCTAAAATTTGAGAAATCTCAAATCTGTCTATTTCACAAAAAAATCTTAGGCGCGTGTTTTACTCAATTTGAGAAAAAACTTAAGTTACATCCATAGCAGACTTAAGTATTGTCTCTAATGTTCATTTCTTAGATAAATTCCACTCAATAATAAGCGTATATACAATATTTCATGTAGGTTTGATAACTATTTTTTCATTAAAAAAATTTTTTTTAGCGGAGTTACAGTGTATCTCCCTTGACAAAAATGTAAACAAAGGTAACTAATTCATTTGTTTAATTTAAATGGAATTAACTGCACAGTAGTTCTTTTTAGTGATTTTAAGGTAAATATAATGTAATTAATGCGGTTTTTTGCTTGCTATATATTATCTTAGATCATGTTGTTATGTACAAATGTAGTCTATATTTAGCATAACAACGTGTAAATTTCATGACTGGTTTACATTTTATGACTCTTGTTGTTTTAATCCGATTTTTCTCTGTTAAAAACATAAGCAGATAATTGTTTTTATTGAGAATTAATAAAAAGAATTATTATAGAAGTTATAAGGAGCTACTTTAGACCATGAACAATTTTGACTCAGCTATTTAAAAAAGTCACCTCAGCTGAGAATTGACTAAGTTTGTTTTGTGAAACGCAATTTGAGAAAAATCACAGCTGAGTAAATTTTCAGGATTTGAGATTAAACTTAGAAAAAAACCTTAAGTTTATTGTGTAAATCGGAGCCAGTATTGGTCCGGCGGTCACAATTTTAACAATTTAGAATCTACGTTAATTACGGATGATTGCATTTTTGGCGAAATCAGAGCCTGATATAAAGGTAACTCAAGTTTTTTTTCTCAAATTGAGTTAAAAACACGACCAAGACTTTTTTGTACATACAGAGATTTGAGTTTTCTCAAATTCGAGAAAAAACTAAAATATTTGAGAAAAAACTCAAACTTAAGGGTGTTGTTTACTCAGGGTTTGGGTTCTCAAATTTGGATTGTTATAAAGTTCAATGTCATGAGTAAAATTTGTTCTAAACATAAAAATTATTTGTGAAATGAATTATTATTGACATAAAATTCGATATTTCTACTATATTATGGAACTAGGCTCAAACAAAAATAGACTTTTAGCCAAACAGAGGAAATTCGGACTAAATTTTGCAGATTTTGTTTTCCGCTAAAACATTTTTTGCAGTACTCTAAAATTAATAGTTAAAATTTTATATCTTAGTCTACATAATTATGCATATTTTCTGATTGGTTTATCTCACTTATTCATTAAAATAATCGTATCGCACGAATTTCAAAAATATTGAAAAATGCATAAAAGCGATAAAAAATACCATATCTCAAAATGTTGATCATTGACCTCATATAAATTATACACCAACAAAATAAGAGCAATATAAGTAGTTTCCTACCATAAATGTTTTTGTATTATCATCATTAAATTTTTTGTAAAATTGGATCAAAAATGAGTAGGAATGTTAAAAGTGATAGAGGAAATTTGGACTGGAATATTTATAAAAATTGTGAACGAAAACTTAATGCTTTGTATCTATTTAGTGTCATTGCCATTCATAAACTGTATTTCATTTTTAAAAGTGTTGAGCAATCTATATTTTTTTCACAATTAAAAAAATCTCAATCATAGTGTAAAATTTTAAGGGATTTTCCTTTAATTTTCCAAAAATATTTAATGGCCATTAACTCAAAAAGTAGGTCATTGACCTACTTTTTTGAAAGTGAAAAATAACAATACAATAAAAGGTCTATAACACACAATAGATGGATTTTAATTATCATCAGTGGAATTTTTTTTCATTTTGAGTAAACGTCATCCTTAAGTCAATACTTAAATATGATTTTTTTTTTACCTTGACCTTTGACCTTTATGTCATTTTGTTTGGCCAAGGTAGACGCTTCTATTCCAAGTCGTCCAAAGTCTCTAGTGTGAGCAATAAAAAGAAGGAAGTGATTTTATAGAAATTCCAATACTTTCAGGGGCAATAACTACTAGAAGAGGGCCTCCGATCCTTACAGTAGTATAGTTTGAAGAACCCTTTAAGTGTACTAAAGACATTGCTAAAAGTTCCAAGTTTCTATCTCTTATGGTTTCAGAGGAGTAACGATAACTAGCTTTTCGTACAATAGGGACAATAACTCTGTAATTATTTAAAGGTAGGGGCCAAGGAGTCATATTTTTAAAATGACTTAAGATATCCTACTACATCCATGAAACAATTTTCTCTATCAGCATAAACAAAAAAAGATCTAAAAACCCATTCATAAACGGATTTTCTAATGACCTTGACCTTTGACATTGTCATTTTGTTCGGCTAAGGTAGGCGTTTAATATCTACTAGAAGGGGAGCTCAGATCCTTTCGGTATGAATAGATTGAATAACCCCCCAAGAGTACTGAAGACTGGTAAAAGTTACAATGATCTCTATCTTTTATGGTTTTGTATTTATAGCGATAACAAGCCTTTTTTTACACACGGGCAATAACTTTGTACATGTAAGTTCGGGGAATTATGAAACAAATGGTCATTTAGTAACATAACATAAAGAAAAAAATGTTTCAACATCCCATGAAATAAAAAAGCTGTCCCTGAAAAAAAAAGAGAAGAAACACATACTAATTATAATAATAAAAAAACCATAAGAATACAAAACGTCTTTCACCTGAAGGTGGAAAGATCTAAAAAAAAAACCAAAAAAAAAAACCAAAGAATATAAGGTTTTTCGCCTGATAGGTATAAAGACCTAAAAAAAAACTAATAGACTAATTGTTCTCTTTTCACCTCATTATTTTTTTTGTTTTGTTGCAATATAATAAAACATTTTCTCTGCATTACTTTAGAAAGAAAAGTCAAAAACATAAATATGCATTACCTTGACCTTTGACCTTATGTCATATTGACTGGTAAAGGTCAACATTTAGTTTAAAGTAGTTTGATGGCCCTGCGATATAAGGTAGAAAAGTTGTAGGTGTTTTTAACAAACTTAAAAAAACTTTCAGGGGCAATAATTGCTAGAAGGGGGACTCAGACCCTTTTGTTATGATAAACTTGGGAGCCCTCTAAGAGTACTAAAGACACTGGAAAAAGTTTGAAGTCTCTACCTCTAATGGTTTATGAGAAGAGGCAATAACAAGATTTTTGTACAATAGGGGTAATAACTCAATAATTGTTACAAGGTAGGGACTAAAGATTTATATTTTGAAATGCCTCAAGATGTCCTACAACATCCATGAAAAATATTTTCTGTACAACCCTAAAGAAAAGAGATCTGAAAACTCATTAATAAACATGTTTCAAAATAACCTTGATCATTGATCTTTATGCCATGCTAATTGGCTAACGTAGACGCTTCCATCCCAAGTGGTCCGAAGTCTCTATGACAAATAATTAAAAAGTTGAAAGTGAGTTTTTATACATTTAAATACTTTCAGGGGCAATAACTGCCAGAAAGGGGGCCTCAGATTCTTTCGGTATGAATATATTGAAGAATCCTTCCAAGGGTACTAAAGAGATTAGTAAAAATTCCAAGTCTCGAAAATGCTACCATTCGTTAGATAGTTGTGCAATCACCATCAATAATTTAAATTCTAGATTTTTAAAATTGTTACTCCTTCACTTATGTCGAATTCCAAATTTAAACGTAGAAATATATAAAAATAAGGTTTAAAAAGAACTGCATTGTTACAATTTCTTAAATTACAATGCAAAGAATATATTTGTATCCCAAGAAGGGTTCAACGTTCTACATAGAAATGTATAGCGAAAATGTTTTAAAATATTTTTTCACAAGAACTACAATGCTACAACTACATAAACTTGTCAAGCATTCTTAGAAAGGGCGGATCTAAATACTTCAAAGTGTGACCCTATAAGAATACTGTGGCCAGAAGAGCGGTTTAATGTTAAACTTTGAAATACGTGGGGAAAATATTTAAAAACTAAAATAGAATAGTACAATGAAATGTTTTTCAGGTGGCCCATATACACTTTTCTTTTCTTCTTTTATCGCTGATGCGTTATGAGATACAATTGGGGCATAGTATTTAGGATAATAATGAAAAGGGTCATGTTTTAATAAAGAAATCTTTCTAGTTCACACTTCTGGAAGATGTCCGAAGCAGAAATAAGAAATTGCTCTTCAAAAAAGCTTGCCTGACAAATCAAAATTAATAAATTATAAGCATGGGTTGTCGGAAAAAAATCTAACTTTTACTGTTTATAATTTCATGCCAGAACATGTAGATTAAAGTAGTAATGTGTCGGATTTTTTTCACCTTGATTTACTGGCATATATTCACGTAACAAATCACGCTAATACATGTAACGAAGTGCCTGTGACGGGTGATTGTTCTTCTTTATAAGCGTAATTCGTTATATCCATCAAGTATACAAGGAATGAAAAATGACATCGCTGTAAGTAATTTCAAATGCTATGATGTTTTTTAAGGTACATGTATCAGATGTACAATTGATCAAAAATTGATGCCTGGTAAGGTATATATTCTATATACTCATTTAATAGGTATGGGTATGTAGTTTCTAAAAAATATACTTTTTTCTCGCCAAATCACTATGGGGAAGTAACTCTTGGACTGTAAATCATCCACGGTAAATTACGTTTTTCTTTGACGAAAACAAGTGCAATCATGATTAAATTTTTTCAAATAAAAATGTTCAGCATATTATAATTATAATAAAGTTGTAAAATAAATAAATTTCCTTTATCAATATCTTTTTTTTTAATTTTTGAGAATTATTTCATATCACAACGACCACGAAGACGGCATGCGATTTTAACCCCACTCGTCGGCCATCGTAATCATAATCTAACACATATTCCAGTTATCCAGTTATTTAACTGTTTTCTATTCATTTATCATTGAAAACTTGTAATTTTAGAATTAAAAATCTAAACTGTTGAGTTTTTACATTTAGCAAAACGTTTGCACGAAAAATATTGTTATCATTATAACGAAGTCGTTAATCGCGGGTCACATCAAGCGTGTAAAGCTTTGCGAGCAAAGTGTGCGAGTACCGCCTGAAATATTTCATCAGACGTATTATTTGTAAAAAGCAATGTGCATTGGCAATTTCGCCACATATGATTCTGATATGAAGTGCTTTTCATATAAGAATCATATCGAAATCACGTATGAATGATATAAAAATTGATTCATATAAGAATTATATAATCCCAATAATATGATTCTGATATGATTTGAATTATATGATAACTACTTCATATGAGAGTAATATCATAATAAAATCATATCAAAATTATATAAGATTCATATCATAATTATATGATGGTGATTTACATCAAAATATTTCGAAAAGAAATGTATGAAAATTATAAGAGATACCTTCGAATTAATTGCGGCATGATGTTTACTGGTTTGATCTAAAAATTTGTTTGAAATTTTAAGAGAATTAAATAATTATTTAATGAGTTGATTTCTATTGCTTTCAAGTAAACTAGGTAAACAGTGTATACAGTTTACTTACTTCCTATATTTTTGTTACATGAATAAAATCACTATTGATAAAGGCATATAGGATAAAAATATATGTTTTACTAATCATATAATCAAATTAAGCCAGGTGTAAACAATTCCGGAATGAAACCTGAATCGGCTTCGAGTTTGTCGAGTTTGTCGTTCACATGTATACGTCATTTTTTGCATCACGAACGCAGAAGAGATCAGAAACTGCAGGATGATTTCAGATCATAGGTAAAAATTTACCAGTCCTTTTTCTTTTTCCTTTACGAGCAATTAAATTACTCAACTTACGGTAGATTGACATTGACAATTGATCTTTTGAAACTGTTGCTGTGTTTTTTAAAGAAAATTCGAATAGATATCGACGATCGGAATCATTCATCATTTATATTTATAAAACTATTATATTCCATTCTCTGGAGAGAGTCGGAGTGTTTATATAAACGTGTGAGGAAATACAGTTACAAAATTTAATGTAACAATAATCAATTTTTATGATTTAAAATGTATAGGCGTGTTAGATAATAGGCCTATTTCTCACAGAGACAGCTCTGTGCAGCTATAGCTAACTAAATTTGATTTAGATGAACACTTTTGTAAAACAATCTCCAACTCAAAATATATGTCAATTAATGGAAGATCAAGTGCATTCTGAACACTTAAAACTTTCAAAGTTAAAGTAGCCGAAATCTACGGCAAAGCCTGATGTGAAGCAACGAGTAGGCCTTCCTCTCAGCTGTCGAAGATCAACATGGAATGCCTCACTGATTATCTCAGGTCGCATGTCAAGCATGAAATAATGTATAACTATTCATTGAAATTATTTGTGTTTCTTTATGTTATTTAAAAAAATAATTTGCTTTTCAAAAAGATAAATAAATTTTATAAATATGTAAAATGTAAATAGGTTTATTGTTTTTTTCTTCTTTAACGAGTTAGCTCAATACAAGTAGCCTACTAGAATTTGTTGGAAATGATCTGTCAGTAACATAAATGAGTGTTATTTTATCACATTTTAATTAAAACAGGTTAGTTAAAATTTGCTCACATCTTCAAAAAAGTACATGCAGCATGGCATTTATTTCTTCTAAACTTTCAGTAATATTATAGTATGAAAGTCAGTATTTTTTTTTAAATATGAATGTATTTAAACTATGTTTATATTCATCATGTTATTTTGTGTTTTATATTTTTCAGCAAATGGCTATTATAGTACACGAGCTTAGTACTAAGATTTGGCTGGATGTAGTCTGAAGATGTATGACTATATTTCCAAGATCCTGGCATTCTCCCCAAGTTCATAGAGATATTGCGTCCTGTACTGAATCTGGTATGATACATATATGATATCATGGAAATTAATCTAAAATTTAACTGTATTGATAATACTTATATTTAAACTTTCCAGATTCCTCAGAATGGTATTAAACCATTTGGAAGCTCATTTAATAGTTAACAACACATGAATGATTTTGCTTTTTAAAATGTTGTTTCTAAAAGTTATGTTCATTGTCTTAAGTATGGCTATATTAAAGTTGCATTAACATTTCAGGATAAAATCCAAACTTGTCCTATGCTTTAGTTAACACATCAGAAAGGGAGAAGTGGATGGAAAGACTTGAAGCGCTAAATGAACTTGGGGTAATACTTTACTTCGTCAAATTGATATTGATGTTGGACATTTAATATCTATCTCTCTCTCTCTCTCTCTCTCTCTCTCTCTCTATCTATCTATCTATCTATCTCTCCAAGCTTGCAAATGTAATGATTTAGCAATCATTATTACATGGAATATAAATGTGTAAAAGGATGGGAAATTCATTTGCAACAAATTGTCACAAAATCTGGTTAATAACATTGACATATCATCGCATTCAGGAGCTACATGTGTACTTTAGAATTGTGCTTATTTACAAATCATAAAAACTGATATCTAAAGGACTATATTCAGTATGGTCAAATATATGCCCCCAATTTAAACAAATTTTTAAATACTATCGTATAAAAATTAAATTTCTTAAATCATAGTACAGAGGATGCCTATCATTTTAATCTTGATTTTAGTCACCATTACTCATTCGAGATTAACATATATCTTATTCATATTATCATACACATCATACTAAAACATGGTACTTGAGCAAGCCTACGCTCGATGTTTCTCAGTCAAAAAACCGTCGGAAAACATCCATTTTTTGCTACGAACCATCAATTTTGCAAAGTAAGACTATCTTCATGATGTCATCTCTACATTATGACGTCGCTGTAGTGAAAACCTTTTACACACTTATTTTCAATTTGATTTCAACTATCGTCCACCTTATTTTTAAAGCTCTTTATAAAACTTTAATTTGGGGGGCCAAAAAAAGACATACATTTCATACTGCACATAATCCTTTCTAAATGTCAAAATTTGTTTCTTTTTCAGAAAACTAATGAAGCACCAAAGAACAAGAAGAATAGAAATATCTTTATGTTATAATTTAGAGAAATTAAATTTATTTTAATTCTGAATATTGTTGTGTTGTTTTTTTCTCTAGCTATTATATTAGATAAACTTAAGTGGCTTGGAAAGGAAAACGAATGAAATTTCTCGAGATCAATTGATGGGAGGTTAGAACAGCAAGTTGAGGAGTATCAACAAATGATTTTAAAGACTAAAAACATTAAGATGCATTTATGTTACATGTATTTGCCTGTGAAATATGTTGATAGCATACATTCTATGGATCTTATTTAATATCGTGGTGTAACATGTGTAAAATGTGGAGCATATTTGGCGTTGCAAATCCATAGTATGCAGACATATTATATTCATATGATTCTCATATCATGTCAAAAGTACATCATTGTCATATAATAATTATATTATAATTATATAAGCGATCATATCATTTTGATATGAAGCCCTTATCATATAATTCTCATATAAGAATTATATAATTCTCATATAATACCCATGACATGATTCTGATATGATGCCCTTTTTTATCATCTCATATCAGCGCAATTATATCAGAATCATTTTTTTTTTTGAAAATTTTATTTAAACTCGTTTTACAATTTTACACGGAACAAAAAATCAATATATACATAATATTTTGCAATAGAGTTATATATGATAGAGAAAGAAAAAAGAGAAAAAAAGGACAGTCAGGCAATCACATTATGTACATCAAACATAAATCAGCTATGTATATTTTACTTATAGTAACAATTGTAATAAATATTTGGTTCCTTAAGGATTACGTTTACTCAGGGTTTGAGATTTCAAAAAATATTTTTACAAAGTTCAATATCTGAAGTCCAAAATTGTTTTAAAAACACAAAATAACAACGTTATTAACAAATATCGATATTGATATCCATGATTTGTTAATTTGAGGAAGATATGCTCCGACAAAGGTAGATTAATATTACAGAGGAAATTCGGACTAATTTTTTCATTTTCTTTTTTTCTCCTAAAAACTTTCTGTTGAAATTTAATTGCAAAACTAAGGTTTCTATATGTTTTTTCATATCATTTTACATATGTATGGTTGTATTTACTCGTCTATAAATTTATATCACTGGCTGGCGCGCGATTGGAAAAATCTTTAAAATTCATAAAATCGATTCAAGTAGAAATATCTCGAAATTTTTATCATTGACCTCATATAATGTTAATCTCAACATAATACAGACAACAAAAACAGTTTTAGGCAATCAATGGTTTGGAGTTCCTATTAGTCAGTTTTTTGTAAAACTCGATCAAAAATGGGTACAATTTTGGAAATTGATAGAGGAAATTCGGACTATATTAAACTTAAAATATGAGCTTAAACGATTCAGTCAAATATGGAATTAGTAAAGCTATTCGTATTTTATCATTTCCCAACCTACAAATTGTTTTATTATTTCTAATGATTACAAAAAAAAGAAAACTTTGTAAATGGTGGACAATTTTGACAAATTTTGACAATTTTTTCAAAAAAGATTCAGAGGTCACTAGCAGAAAAATTAGGTCAATGACCTAGTTATTTGAAAATGAAAAATAGCACCACAATAGTGGGGATACAATATAGAATAAGTCGTTTTTCGTTCCTATTGGTGGATTTTTTTTCGCACCTGAGTAAACGTAATCCTTAAGTCTATATAATAGCTAATATATATGCTACCTACAGCAAATCACAAATTGCTATCCAAGCTCTTTCATATTCTAAATATTTGAAGTTTTTTAATAGCATGAATTTCTGAATAAGGAATCGGCAATTATGCTACTTAAACTAAAACAGTCACGTGTTTGGATAGGTTTGAATTTACAGGAAAAAGTGTATTGTTTTATAATAAGTATCAATAAGTTCTGAACTCTTTGTAATTTATTATTGTTGTATTTACCGAAAAGTATGCTACTTTTATAAAAAACAAAACAGACATTATATTTTGTTAAGACCAGCTCTTCAATTATATACCATATATCCTTAACTTCAGGGCATACTGTAAATAAATGTTTTATTGTTTTAATGTTTAATTTACAGAAGCTACAAAGAGGATAGTCACTAAGCTTCATTTTATAGAGATAATTATTTGTAGGAACAATTCTATGTAATATTTGATATTGCATCCATTGGATTTTAGATTCAAGAGTAACTTTAAATGGAAGTTCATATGTATTTCCCCAGTCTTATTAATTAATATCATATCCTTTTTCTCTCCAATTTATTATCGAGGTAACTTGCATTTTCTTTTCTCTAGTAAAAAAATTGTACATATCTTTACATCCTTTTTAAAGCGCTAAGCATAGCTGCAGCGCTTTTTTGTCGCCAGATTTCTAAACCTACTTCCACTTTCGTTTTCGCGTTTCCTATATATCGCCACCTACTGGCGGATGCTGGAGAAGTCGTATCATGATGAAATCGTACTCTGGAAAAATCACAACTATGCAGTAGAGAGATCGTAATTATCTTCAAGTTATCATGCATGCAGATGCATTTGTTCTACCAGTATTAAATTAACAATAAGTTTCATTTAAAATGTCATTATTATATATCAGAATCATTGGCGGATCCGGGGGGGGGGGGTTCTGGGGGTCGGGACCCCTCCACCCCCTTTCTCTGGGTCATATGAATTTTTTTGAAAACGTTTAATGCCTATTGAAAGGCGTGTTTTTCCATCTAAAATAGAAATACTGTAATTATCTCAAATAAATGCTTTTAAAATTGCTTGATATTTAAAGAAGTTCGTACTACGTCAATTTTGTTCTTATATGAAAAACCCTATTGATTTTTTCGAAATAAAGTACATTGTACTCCCATTCAGAATCCGGTGTTTATTACACTGAGTAAACATGTGGAAAATTAAATTTCATTAATGATTTAATTTATGTGCAGTATGGACATATTACGCAGTAATAAAAACACTTAGTAACAGTAAATATTGAAAGTTATGTGTAAGATTCAACATTGCTATGAATTAAATATAACTATTATTTAAAGATATCTATAAAGTTAATTATAAAGATATTTAAATGAATTCGAGTATTATGTGATAACTGTACCCATTATATTGGTAAATATGAAATGAAACTTATTGCCAATTTAATATTGCTTGTAAATGTCGAAAATATATTCAAAGTTTTCTATCTGAGTTCAATTTTTCTAAAAGAACCCGTACCCTATTACATGGCTACGAGTTTACTTTAATACGACCTCTGATATGCTGGTAAAAAGAGTTCTTCCATCCAATGGCAACTTCTCGGGCCTTTCCGGCAACCTTGTATGTATTGCAGATGTCACTGCAGTATTAGAGTTTACTATATATCAATACCATACATGCGCATCTTTAGATACAAGTTATAAATTCAATTAAAAACTTCTGCGAAAATCCTTTTGATATTTTTTAAAACAAAACTTCTTCTCCAATTTAGTTTCAAAAACACAGGTACATCCAGCAAGGCACGAGATTTTGTTTACGTCGAAGTTACACGTGTGCTTGAAAAGCACAAGACCACAAGCCAAGAACTTATCACCCGTCTTCCCATAAAAAACAACACACATCACAAAAAATGATCTAGCTCGCATTATCACAAAACGTGAATAGTCAGACATCTTACACATTTTTTTTCATCTCAAAAAATAAAATATACCCCAGAAGAGACCGTCTAGTTGATGCTTAAATGAAAAGAAGCGACTCCATTTTGATATTCTAACATCAGGTAATCTTAATACATTAGGGGTCTTTGCATGGTGTATTGTAAAATGAGGCTGGAAATATTGTTCGAATACCAAGGCTTATATTTTGTAGAAAAAGTAGCATTCCCTGCAAGGCAGATCTGTAATGCGATTAGTATTATTTTACTTCTGTCAAAACTTTTTGGCTTTTTATTTTGCAATAATATTGGCATCGTTATTTGCCACTGTATTTTTTTATAGTTCATCAATTTTTTAATTTTTTGTTTGTTTGGAAGTTGTCAGATGTAAAAACAAAGAAATGATGAAAATTAGCAAATAAACATAAATGAATATTAATCATCATTTGATCGTTGTTATTGGCAACAATCTTATTTTACTTTATTTACTTCACAAGAAGCATGCACTCTGTAGCTCTGCTTAACAATAGCAAAATCTGTTTAAAACTAACAAACAATATCATTATAAAAATACTACAAATGATCTCAATTTCCAGAAATTGCTAAAATTTTAAAATCAAGCATTTTTTAAACGTGCCTTAAGGCAGATTGTTATATTGTAAATTGGAAAATTTGACTTTACAGTCAAATGGATAAATCATTCTATGCTTCAAAAATAAAGATACACTAACATTTATTGCGAAATGCTTTTATTATGATTTTTTAAAAAGTCATCAGCATTTTGTTATCACTGTAACACGACAGCATGCATTAATCATTCAAAAAATTATGCATTTTATAACTGAGACATTTCCAAATTCTACATCATTTCAGAATTCTGAATTCAGTGCATTTTTCTCAATAACGAACAATATGATTCTTTACATGTATTTTCATATCAATCCATATATTTTTAACACTTTCTTCCCGACTTAGCGCTTTTCAGTACTTTCAGTACTTTGATTTACTTTTGTACAACACTTTTAGGGGCATTGGTATATATGGCTGAATATTTTGTTTTACTTGTTTCATATTACATGTCCCTATATATTCAAAAATTGCATTCCTCAGTCCTACATAGTCAACATAATTTGTTTTTACCTTTGAGTTAATAATCGTTTCATAAGTTACGAAATTACCATTTGGATGAAAAAGGTCAATAATAAAAATCATGCCATTATTAAAATATTGTTTTAAAAATAAGAATGCCTTTTTTAGTTTAATTCATGGATTATGCCATATATGTTTAAATGGAATGAATTATTTTATAGTTATCTGGCAATCAGTTATCTTGGTCTAGCTCAGGAGTATTTCTTTCCAGAAACAATTATGTATTAATTTACATATTTTTAGAGTATATTCAGTACCACTTGACCATAAGCTGCTAACACGAGTATTCATTTCAGCTTCAAAAATATGTAACCATTTAGGCGAGGAATAAGGTCTTCTTATCCAAGTTGATTTAAGTGCTAACATAAATTCCATGTAATCAATCATCTTAAGCCCTCCCTGATTGTAGTCTTGAATGATTGTATTCATATCGTTTTGATATGAGAATGATATGTGGCGAAATACACTGTATACATTGTATTACTTATAATCGAAATTGGATTGTTTTTCAATATACAAAATAATAAGTCAGTCTTAAATGGAGACTGCCAATAAAGTTTGTCTATGATGTTTCCGTACCGGTACAATAGGGAAACACACAATGTATCAACATGTTTTATACAATATATAAAATAATATGACTTCATGGAACAAATTCCAAATCACCTATAAATGACGCTGTGATGTTGTAGTAAGCATATATTTTTTCCCGACTAGAGTGTGTACAAATACCACAAACGACATCGGACATCGGCTAACTAGCTGAACCTGTCAATCAAACTTTGAGTGGATGGTAAAGCGCCTCTTTTATGTCAACAGCCAATTGACTTTAAAACAGCAGGAATCAGTATTAAAAAGTATAATTTGAATGATAGAAAATCCAGCAATTTAAATAGGAGTGAAACATATTCTGTTCAAGCACATAATATGAAATGAGAGAAAAGAAAATTGTCTGAAATCCCGATGAAAAAATACAATCAATGGTTAGAAATGTCATTGGTTGACTTTTGTCAGCTTCATTAATGCAAAATACCAGGTAGATGTTTAAAGACAATGATTACAATAAATGTGTAAAAGCAAATTATCGATAACTAGTAAATCCTTATGTTTGGTAAAAATAGTAAGTGGTAAATACTGTAAGCCTTCTGTCTTACAGGATCCTATTGAGGGTCAGCTCAAGCTTATGGATGACAAGTCCAGTATTTCTTTCTCAAGCGGTTTTATTAAGCGTGATCGTATAGTTAAGATTACAACAATCTAAAGCAGCCCAAATCAGGAGTCTGCACAATCTCATTTCATATGGGTATATATAAGGTTTTACTTATGATGGACAGTTTTGACTAGTTCGGCCCATTTACGACGATCATGAGTGAACATTTAGTGTTCAAAATTAAGATTAATATTTTATTCCTAAATAAAGTAACAAAACCGTCAAAACTGCCAATCAAAGAGTCTGGATGCAGGATGTGGGTCTCCGAGTCCTGGGTCTCGGAGCCCCCCCCCCACCTAGTATGAGGCATCACTTACTCACAATACGTTCATTCATACACGGCATAAAAGGTTACAAAGATTAATATATAGAATACACAATACATGACTCAATATAGAATAATAGAGCATTCGTTGCAGACACAGAATCGCCAAATAGGTCACATGTTGTTAAACTCTCAATTTGGATATTATTCTGCCCGTATTATGACCTGGTTTCATAACATCATTTAGGAATACTACGCATTGCTACAAGAGTCACAGAGTTCATTCTGTCAATTATTATTAACACCATTCAGTGCGCAGCATCTAGGTACACATAAATATCATAGTGACCATTATGTAATACTAGCAATTCAAGGTCATAGCATGGCTATCTGTTTACATACGTCCCCCAAACAAAAGAAATATCCCGAAGGGAGATTTCTCATGCCTGGCGCCCGGAATAGGAAAGCGTCCTTGATCTACCCTTGATCAGACGAACTTCCTAGTGACATACCAGTCAGAACATCTATGTTAAGAGATAGTAACAAGTGACATGTTTCCACCTCCGGCTTGGAACACCATTCATCTATAAAAACAAATCTATAACCAGGATGTATACATGTTCATAAAATCATATAGCTTGATTATATCGCATTACAATCATGAAAACAATAATGAAAAAAGTATGATAATAATGACCAAGATGAAATAACCATAGTTGAATATAATCGTAATTCATCATCAAAGTAATACTAAGTATGGCTAAGCTTGATGTCACATATATATATACAAAGTCAGTGCATGCTTATAAGTTCACAAAAATATCTCTTCCTTCCTAGGGGCGAGGTTCGCGTCATAAGTTCGAAGTCCATCGGTTTCTTCCTGAATTTCTCCAGAGTGAATCAACAAATACAAGATTTACATTAGCACAAGATAACGCACATTTCTACTTTAACACATTTCACATTTTTTAATTTTCGCTAAATTTCACAATCCTTTCATAAGGAATACACAACTTCTTCGCGGCTGTAGCTTAATTATTCATCCATCATCGGCACCCGTGGATAGAGGGTCGGCGCGTATGGCGAGGCGACTTCTCGCGGAGCGTCTCCTGCGTTCCTCTGTTGCGTAGATATCGCGGCCTTCTCTTCCAGGTATTTACGTGCCAGCTCTGGGTCCGGTCGATAGTATTTGGTCCATGAATAGTCTTCATTTTTCTCCTCTCCAAGAAATTGTTTTGCTAGTTTAGTCGAAATTGTCCCCGTGTTACCGGTCAATTTGCGAGTTGCGATTCTTCCGCTCCGTCGGGGTTTCTCTTGGATCCTAGTGTCTTTCGGGATTGGTTCAAGTTCAATAATGTCACTAGGGTACATTTCTTTGGATTCACACAACAAAATACAGTGTCTTTGGAAGAACCTTTCTTATCTCCGTCACTACCCCTTTTTCGACAACCTGTCCAGCAACCACTACAGCATATACCACCCACTTTTTAATAGTTTTACGTTTCTTAATACAAAGTCCTATCGTTATTGTTACTGCCAAAGTTAAACACACATAAAACCAGGGGCTTCCCACCCAAGACAAGGATTTCATGGGTTGCAAATTAATTACTGGCAATTCCGCCATTAGTGCATTCATAGGGACAATTTTAATATCTTTAGTCATAAGACATTAAACCATGAAAACCTGAGCAACCTTGTCCCAAACTCAAGATGTTGATCGCAAAATTTGATTGTTTTTACGAATTATCTTAAATCACTTACAAAAATTAGTCTTACAGTTTCTTTACTTAGTCGCTGTTTCATGTATTTCGAGTATATGTTAAGTCTCTTTAACTCCGCATATACATACAAATAACCGAGGTGCTGAGTCCGCGTTTACTAGTCGGCGTATCTCAATACATGTTTTATGTCACAGGGGGTCATCCTGTCATACCTTTTTAAAAGCGTGCAATATATACAAAGCTAAGCTTATTCAAGATTATTTACATCTACACTATACATGTACGATAAATTTAACTTATTTATCCTACTAAATTGAGTAATTGCTTCATAATAGCCAAACAATCCTCAGTATGCCTTTGTTTGCTATTTTCCTTACGGGGCTTAGGGATTAGTTTACGCGGTTTAGGAATTGGTTTGAAGCCTCGACCTACTTTAGGGACTATTTCATCTATTTCCATATTTTCATCTAAGGGTACATTTGGATTATCTAAGGGTATTTCATAGTCTTGACCACTATTTTCATCACATTGTTTTGACTCATGGGTCTCATCCGATTCTGAATCTACGGTCTGATCATTCTCGTGTTTATACTGCTCATCATCCATGATCTTCTTAGCTCTTATACGTCTTTGAAGTTCTGTTAGGGGAATATCCTCTTCGTCTGAAGATCCTTCTCTTTCCCATTGTTTGGACTGTATAGATCTTTCAAGTGGTTCTGGTTGCATGTCTTCATTTTCTGACGACGATTCATCTTCTGGTGGCACCACATAGTTAGTCTTCCTTAGAGTTCTTCCACCATCTTCAGTAGTTTGTGAAAGGGGCCAGTGCGAAATGTCTGCCAGTCTTAATTGTCGCGCATGGCATTTGGTGGTTAATCCAGTCAATTGATCTCTCACCACGAAACTAACTGGTCCTTTCTGCTCTATGATTCGATAATATGGTAGCCACTTTTTATCTAACTTATTTTGTCTTCTGTTGTTCTTAAGGTAGACAGGGTCACCTACCTGAAAATTTTCATCTTTGCTTCTCTTATCGGCCTGAGCTTTCTGTTTCTTCTTGGCTTCCTTCATATTACGATGTACTAGCAGGAAAGCTTTATGTTGTTCTTGAAGGGCGATCTTGTGTTGATCTTCTCCCGCATATCTCCTTCGAGGTTTCATCAACGTATCAAGAGGTAATACGACATCTCTGTTGTACATAAGGTAATATGGGGAAAACTTTGACGAATCGTTAGGATGGAAACGAATGGCTGCCAACGTCTGATTAAGATGAATATCCCATGTTTGAGCGTTGTCTGTTGTTTTCTTAGCCATCACGTCATGAAGAGTTCTATGAAATCTCTCTACTTTACCATTACCTTGAGGGCTGTAATAAGATGTTTTGATATGGTTGATATTCAATTCTTTTAAAGTTTCTTCCACTTTCTTATTCACATTTTCTGTTCCGTTGTCTGTGAGGATTTGAAGAGGACAGCCATATCTTGGATATATTTCTTCTAAGATAAGGTGTACTATGTTGTCAGCTGACTTATCAGGAACGGGAAAAGCTTCTGGCCAACCAGAGTAAATGTCAATAAAAGAAACTATGTACTTGTTTCCCGACAAGGATGTTGGATATGGTCCTGATAGATCAAGTCCTACTTTAGCCATTGGAAAAGGTTGTATATCTGTCTCTTGAAGTGGAGGTTGATTTTTCTTATTGCTCCTCGTTTGGCATACTACACATCCTTCTATATAAGAGTATAACCTTTTGTACAAATTTGGTATGTAGTACTTTTGTCTGATTACGTCATATGTTTTGTCCACTCCCATATGTCCAAGTCCGTCATGATACTGCTGCACTACTAAAAGTTCTAACTCACGTGGTACATACAGGCGAAGTTTTGGGCCTTCTGAGTCTCCATCTGAAAGATAGTACATTAAACCATCAATTTCCAAAAACTTCTTCTCTTCGTTTGCCGTTGCTGTTCCTTTATTTAACCGATTCTTCAGTTTCTTAATCTGCTCATCGTGTTGTTGACTTTCTTTGATGTTGATTTCTTCTGGTAGATCAATAAAGGGTTTGACCAATTCGTCGTGTTGTTTAACTTCACATCTGGCTAATCGCTTAGGCGAAAAGGCATTGGAGTTAAGTACGTTTACTTCAAAGAAATTGTCCTTATCATCTAGTTCATCATGCTCTGATTGTTCTTCCTCTTCACACTCGAGGTTGAATGTCGGTAATCTGGATAAGAGATCTGCACAGCAGTTAAATCTTCCTTCTATGTACTCTACCTTACAGTTATATCCTGCAGTACTTAATGCCCATAGTTGAATTTTTCTTATTTTGCATTGGAGATTCTAAGATATACTTGAGCGGCTTATGGTCTGTTCTTATACTAAACTGAGCACCGTGTAAATAATGGTCTAACTTCTGAAGGGCGTAATGGATTGCGAATGCCTCCTTTTCTATGGTTGACCACTTTTCTTGAGTTTTACTCAGCTTGTGTGATAAGTAATATATTGGCTTATCTTCTCCTTCATCTGTCTTTTGAGTAAGGCACGCTCCAATACAATTGTCGCTGGCATCGGTGTACAGGATGTACGGCTTATTAGTATCTGGATATGCTAGTGAAGGCACTACCGTTAAACTTTCTTTAATAAAATCAAACGCTTTTTGGCAACATGGTGTCCATTTGAACCTTGCATATTTTCTGGTTAAGTCAATCAATGGTTCCGCAATCTTAGAGAAGTTCGGTATAAATCTCCTGTAATAACTACACATACCTATAAAGCCACGAACTTCTCGGACTGTAGTGGGCGCTGGTAACTTTCTTATAGCTTCGACTTTCTTTGGATCAGGTGTAACGCCATGTTCATCAATGATGAAACCAAGATATTCTGTCTGTTCCTTGAAGAAACTACATTTCTTTAGCTTCATTTTAAGTCCATGCTTCCTTAGGCGGTTGATAACGTCTTGAATATGCCGAAGATGATCTTCCGGTGTCTCTGAGAATATAAGAATGTCATCCAGGTATGCGATGGCAAACTCCTCTTGTCCTTGAAGAACTATGTTCATCAGCTCTTGAAAGACTGCCGGTGCATTACTCAACCCAAATGGCATCCGGTTGAATTGGAATAGTCCTTTGTGACATGCAAAGGCCGTTTTTTCTTTACTTGAATCTTCTAATTTCACTTGCCAATATCCACTCTTTAAGTCTAGTGCAGTGAAATATTTTGCCTTACCTAGTAAACATAGGATGTCATCAATCAACGGTAGCGGGAATGATACGGGTTTCACTATCTTATTCAAGCTTCTAAAGTCAACGCACATTCGGTCTGATCCGTCCTTTTTCTTCACCACTACTAAGGGAAATGACCAAGGCGATTGTGATCTCTCAATTATCTTTGCGTCCATCATTTCCAGTATGGCCTTGTCAATTATCTGTCTTTTATTTAAGGGTACACGGTAGGGTCTGTTCTTTATTGGGTGGTGATCTCCAGTTTCTATCTTCATTTTAACAGTATCAGTCACTCCAAGGTCACTGTCTTTCTTTGAAAATAAATCATTGTTTTTGCTCACAAGTCTTTTGATTGAGTGTTCAAATCTTCTAGGTACATCAATTTCTTCTTTTGTGTCTTGAGTAGTCTGTATTTCTGAGATTTCCTTCTGTTTTAATGCGGTAATTCGTCCTACTATGTAGCCTCTTGGAATTTTATAATTTTTGTTAGTTTGGTTAACGAAGATCATTGGAACTTTCTTATCCTTCCGAACTATACAAACGGCGTCTTTTAAATATAGTCCTGGGTCTTCCATAATGCAGTTATTGTCTATGCTGTTCACTTCAACCAAGTCATTTTTTTCCAGAGGAAAATTGTTATTTATTTTTCCATAGAATACAGTCACCGTGTTTGGTCTCATAATAAGTTTCTTAGGAGTTCTTACAATAGTTGAGATATGTAAATCTTCTTTAAGTTCCGCGTATACTTTGCCATCAATACGCATGAGTCCAAGATCAAAGTATAAACGAACATTGTTTTTCTTGAGCCAATCACGACCGAGAATCATGTTTCGGTTGAGTCCCTTTGTCACATAAAGTTTGTGGTCTAAAGTTAACCCTGAAATCTTAAAGGAAATATTTACATACCCTATCGCAATTAAAGAATTGCCATTTGCTGCTTGTAAAGAGGGGATGTCATTATTAAACAACTTGGGGCGGGGAAATAGATTATCATACATTTTCTTACTAATTAGAGATACGGCTGCACCTGTATCTACCAAAGCTCTAAATTTATTTTTAACCTACTTTTAATAAACAGCTACTGGGGTTGTTAGTAAAATTAATTTCATATGTAGGTCTTTGTTTAAAGTTCTTTCTTCGGGCTTCAACGAAGGAAGAACGTCTTAGTTTTCCTGTTTTTGGTTGTCAAAATAAGAGCGCGATTTGAAATTTTGAGACGATCCCCTATTTACTTGATCGCTAGATTTATATGTTCGGCCTTGACGATTTGATGGTCTGCCCCGATTTTGCTGCGTTCTTTGATACATATGCGAGCCCCAACAATCTGCACGCACATGACCTACTTTACCACAATTCCAACATTCCACAGGCGAACGGGGTTTCTGCTCTATATTATGGACGGGTTTGTTTTGACTGGGTCGTTTATCTATTTGAGGACGGGACCTGACTTGGGATTTATTTTGAGTACAAAATCGAGCCCTATGACCCGTCTGTTTACATTTAAAACACCTACTATTACGCGCATGGTCAATTTCCATTGGTTCTACATGCCTTGTTTCTACTGAGGTAAGATTATCTGCTCTATCCTTTAATAAGGGAAGAGTAGTATCAAAATTTGAAAGAGTTCGTCTGTTGTCATTACTTTGTTCAACTTCTGTCATATTTGACCCTCTTATCGCTAGCCTTTGTCTCAGATTTTGTTCTCGCATTGCTATTTGAATTGCGGATTCTAAATCTTTAGGGTTTTCTCGCAAAATTTTCATTCTGAGGTAGTCGAATGTCAACCCGTCACAAAAGATATCTACTAACTGTTGTTGTATCAAAGGGTCTTTTAGTCTGTCATTACTGTAGGCGTCTTCCGCGATTTGCAATAGTCTCTCGGCGAACAACTGAACACTTTCATTTGAATGTTGTCGAGTCTTACGCATTACTGCTAACGCGTGTTGGGGGTCTGTTATTTCTGCAAATCTATTTTTAAGGGATTCCTTAAGATCGTTCCAAGATGGGATTTCTCCAGACGCATCTGTTTCATCTAAATACCTTTTAATATAATCCCCAACTGAACCCTTACTCGTTATGTATGCAAGCATGGGGATCTCATGACCTTGTTTCCCAGACATAACACTGTACTTTTCAACTTCCTTTATCCACTGTTTAAATTTTTGAGCATCTCCCTCAAAAGGAGTTATCACAGAAGATAGGGGCACTGAGAGTGCAGCTGTTATAGCTTTAACTTGACCAATAAAAAAATCTTTTTCATCATCCTGATCTGGGACTCGGTGTCGAGTTTCACGAGTTTCATACGGCCTAGCATCATGATATGTTTCAAAAGTATTTTGTTTAATCTGCTCTTTTTCTGGGGATTTTTGACCTGTTTCTTGCCCTTTATTATACCCGCACTTTCTAAAGAAAGTTCGGGTATATTGTTGTTACCCTGTTCCGTCCGTCCGTCCGTCCGTCCGTCTGTCCGTCCGTCCGTCCGTCCGTCCGTCTGTCACGTTTTACTTTCTCAAACTGCTCTTACATCTTATAAACCAGCAAACTGAACTCTTGGAGTTTGATTTGGGGTATCATGTTGTTTTGTAAAAAGGTTTCAAAAATTCTCTGTTAGTCCTGGGGGTCAAATAATTGGTAAAAAATGACGTTTTTTCACAAAAAACCTTCTTCCTCGAACTCCTCCTACATTTTCAAAAGTAGACAAATCATCTTTTGGAATATGTTTTAGGGTATCCTATAGATGCGCAATAAGGTTTCGGAATTTTCAATTTTGTCTTGGGGGTCATTTAATGGCTAAAAAATGACGTTTTTTTACAAAAAAACTGGTTTAAAAAACGTCATTTTTTTTAAGCAGTAGCCAAATGATCTTCTAGAATATGATTGGGGGTGTCATATTGAGGCATGATCAGGTTCCAGAATTTTTTTTTTAATTAAGGGGATCAGTGGGCAACAAAAAATGACGTTTTTTGGCAAAAAAAATATGGTTCCCAGAACTCCTCTTACAACTTTTGGAGTAGCTACGTCATCTCTTGGGATATAATTGGGGCTGTCCTATAGATGTGCAATAAGGTTTTAAAAATTTAAATTTCATCCTGGGAGTCAAATAGTAGCAGAAAATTGACGTTTATCACTAAAAAAACAAACATTGATCCAAGAGCTCCTCTTATGATTTAATGGATAGACAATCATATCTTGGGATATGATAGGGACTGTTCTATAGATGTGCAGTAAGGTTTTCAAAATTTAAATTTCATCCAGGGAGTCAAAATGTAGCAGAAAATTGACGTTTATCACTTAAAAAAACATAGATCCTAGAACTCCTTTTATGATTTAATGGATAGACACATCATATCTTGGGATATGAAAGGAACTGTTCCATAGATGTGCATTACGGTTTTGAAAAATTAAATTTAACCCTGAGGCCCATTACCTACCGGTACATACCTTTTGATGCCCTTTAAGGATCAAGAATATATATGGTTAAGGGGTGGGGATCTCAACCGTTTTCGAGATATTCGTGCACTTCCTGTTCAAGGGGGGTCATGACCACCCCCGGGGCCCATGACCTACATACCGTTTGATGCCCCTTGACACAAGGAACAAGAATATATATGGTGTAAGGGTGGGGATCTCAACTGTTTTGAAGATATTAAGGGACTTGCTGTTTGAGGGCGTCAGGACCACCCACAGGGCCCATGACCTACATAACATTTGATGCCCCTTGACATCAGAAACATGAATATATATGGTTTAGGGGTCATGATTATAACAGTTTCTGAGATAAATGGTAATTTCAAATTCCTGGGGGGTGGGGATGACCCCAGGGGTCAGATCTAATAAACCCTATATATTGCCAGTAACAGCCAATATATGATAATGAAAACCCTATATTATTATCTTTGTCCGTTTTCAAGTTACCATTTACAATAGAGTCTATGATTCTTCCTACAAGGTTCAATGTTAGACCCCACACCCTTTTGACACCCCCCTCCCCCAAAAAGTGGTTGTCTAACCTAAAATGAGAAAAATCAAACCAGGGTGCACAACTAGATTTGCAGGCCTATCATATCCTAGAGTTTTGTACAATTATGTTCAGCCATCTCTGAGAAACAAGTTCAGAGCGGGAAAGAAGAAAAAGAAGATGAAGAATATATACATGTATTAAGAACCGTACAAAAACAGTAAGTCTCCAAACTTCATTCAGGAGACTTAATAATTAATAAAGATTAAATAGAGATAGGATCATCAAACATCAATAATTTAAAGATAATTGACAATTTCTGATTCTAAGGGGGCCAGGATGACCCCTTAGGGTCATGACTTACATGCCATAATGATCTGATGCGCCTGCATGACCTAAGGAGGAATAATATCTTTGGATTAAGGTGGGGATCTCAATGGTTTTTATGATATTTGATAATTTCAGGAAGAGCACTTGGGATCATGACCTACATACCATCTTAAATGCCTTGAACAAAGAAACAATAATATAATATGTACATGATATATGATTCAATTTGAGAACCCAGATATAGATCAATCATCTGTTTTGTAATACTTCCTATGTATATATACATGTACATGTATTAGTTTGTGTTATGTTCTATACTATTCATGTTCATGACTGTAGTATGGCTTAGTCTTATTTTAAATTACATTAAAAAATTGTCAAATATATGACTTGGAACCCCCACTCCCAAACAAACTCAAATATAAACTGTTCTCTCTCCCCCCCCCCCCACCCCTCCCCCCCCCACCCCCCCTTCCTTGTCGAATAATCTATTAAAATCAAAATATAATTTGGGTGTCTAAAAACTTTTATAAACTGGTAAAAAATGTTATTCTTAAAAAAAATTACACTACACCTTGCATAATTGACAAATGATCTATTGAGATACGATCAGAGGTCATATTTCTACCTTGGGATCAATAAGTAGTATTCATTGACAAGTTAAAATTAATTAATAACAATAAATGATTCAAATTATAAATGTTTATACTCCACATTCATCCCCCCCCCCCAATCTAACCTGCTTATAAAGATTCAGTCTTCTTAATACATTCTTACATGTGTACAGTAGCAAATTTTAAATCATTTCTTGACTGCTTTTTCTCTCGTGATTCACATTAACATTTTGGAAATTGCTTAATTCAATTTTTAAGATCTATAAACAAAATGTTATATGCATCACTGCCATGTGTATTCACCTATTTGGGGCAATTGTAAAGTCTCCTAAACAAAGCAGTGACATCATTAGGCTAGGAATTACCCACATGGATCAAACACTACTGTATAACATATGAATAAGATAAAATACATTATTATTTCTAGTTCTAAAATGTCAGGGTGTCTCCAAGGGGGCATAATCTTACAATACAATTTTACGCGCAATGACACAAAGAGCAAAAATAAATTAAACGGTTTAGGGATGAGGATCTCAGATCTCAGAAGTTAACAAAATATACAGTGTATCATATCATTTCCTATTTCATAAAGGCGGGGGGGATGGGGGGGGGGTTTAAAGACAACACCTGGGGGTCATTAATGTACTTTACACCAGTTGATGCATCATAATGACTTTAGAAGATATTTTGTATTTTCCTGTTTCGTGGGGTCAGAACAGTCCCATTAGGTCATGACCTACATTGTATTTGATGCATTATAATACATTAAGAAAGAAATACTCCTTCCTTCCTATTATTACTCATATAAAAAATATAAGTGTCTACACTTACTTACATATGTAATACACAAATTTAATAAGAAATTGTTTATACAGGGTCAATATGGGGTCAACTCAACAGTGCATGCAGTCTGACAAATGAAAAAAATAACTTTTGCAACTAAAATGACAGAAACTTTACAAATGCGATAGGATAGGTAACAATAATAAGCTTATTTAAATATTAAAAGATGATGATACAGTATGCTGTCAAAGAGAGATTACATTTAGAAAGTGAAAGTAGAACTTATATACATGTGTATGTATGCTGGCAGGAATCCCATGCTGGCATCTTATTATATTGTGCTACTGCTACTACATGTATTATGCTTACCTAAATTGGTCAACATCATAATGATAATCCAATTAAAACACAATAATGAATTCCTTTAGCTGATCTTAACTACCGTAATCCTTTTCTGCATACGGAAAACACAGACATGGGTGTTGCTAAAACGCGGAACGGAAAACGGAACGGAATGGAAAATATCATCACGTTTATCGCTTAAAAAGGGTATAGACTGGCCAGAAACGATTTACTTTGTATCTTTTATTTATATCTAATGAATGATTATCAACATGTTGCTATCTTATTAATATTCATATGAATGTCTCTCAATTATAGCATTGTATTCATTCGGCTTTAGTTGAGTACGAAACGGAAAAATCAAATGTATACGAATTGTGAAACATTAACATGATTAAACGAGCAAATTAGCTATAACTTTTTACTTATTTCTCTTATTATAGCATTGAATGATTTATTTTTGACGTCGTCGTGTCAATAACTGCCGTCAGGTGAGCAGACAAATTGAATAACGCGCGTTAGCGCGTTATGATAATTTGTCTGCTCACCTGACGGCACTTATTGACACGACGACGTCAAAAATAAATCATTTAATGCTTATATTTACATTCCCTTACTGATGAAATTAATTATTTACTTAAATAAATCGATATAAATTGCAGATAACGGAGGGAGTAAATTAGTAACAGCAAGAACAGCTGTTTATAAAACCGGTTTAAACTGGTTATCTAAAAGACTGTTGTGATGAGATCGACGAGCATGAAAATATTATCCATGAAAAATAACTCTTAAAATTTTGCTTTTAATAAAAAAGTCAATTTTTTAAAGAATAACTGTAAAACATGATGTTTTTGACAACATTTATAAAATGTATTTTACACCGATAACATAGAAATCACTGTTTGAGAACTACTTATGTAAATTACTTGTAAATTCATACGTAGTGAATAGGTGTTGCATTTAGAGGCATTTAAACGTCACTGAATTTAATGGAAAAATAAAGTAGAATGTAAATATATGGTATTGCTGGCATATTAGCGTAATTAACGTACTCAGTTAGTGAAAGCGTTTTATGCGTGTTTTGAGTATTTTTATATTATTTTCAAATATGATGTACATGTATATACTTACATCAAAATTGAATTTTCGTTGTTCTAGACGATCTTTTATCATACAGACGATACAGTATCATTGAGATGGAAGAAAAAAACTGTAGGACTGACGACATTAAAAAATTAAAATACAGTAAACATTAAAATACCCGGTAATTTGCGAAACTAGTAATTTGTGAAACTAGTATTTTTAGCAATGCAATTTTGTTTATGTTTGCATTACAAAGCATGCAGTTGTTTATTCCAGCAGCTATATACATATGATCCAAATAGAGAGCTCTAGACGTGGCCTGGTTTGATTTTCCGATTATATATTGGGACTATAGTCTGTCGATCCCAAAATATTCATGCAGCACACTTGGACGATTTATAATGGAAAATGTTGACTTCTTTTCTCCATTTGGAAGTCACTCAGAAGACCTTGCACAATTTTTCAACACTATCATCCGGGTCTGTTAAAATGCAAAACCCCGTAGACTTCTTTATTTTTAGCCGTGTATTTATACCAGCTGATAAGCTAGAGAGGACGTTTTAAAGAAAGAATAATGAGAATGTTAAATGCTTCTAAAAGAGAATCGCTTGAACCCTGAGGTATATATAAATATACAGCAAAAAGTGAATCGAGGATATTTTGGGACAGAATATAGTGGTCAATGCATGTACTGTTAATTTTGAGGAAATAAATATTCTTGAATAAATAATCTAATATTGCTAATCTTTCAAAAAAAATTAAAAAGGTACATAAAGTATATCGTTTTAGCATACTTAACAAATCTATGAGGTAAATAACATTAGATAAGATTTTCCGTTTTCCTTCCGTTCCGTTTTCCGTTCCGCGTTTTAGCAACACCCATGTATGTATACACGTGAACCCCAATCTCTCACCAGAGGGCGCGTTCCGCAAGCTAGCGTAATACGCCCTCTGGTGAGAGATTGACGTGAACCCATCTAATCGAAGAGCTGGGTAAAACTAGTACCCGCTAATGAGATATGCAGACCTGTGTTGTGTACGTAACTTCAGACAAAGATCAGTCATTTGTAACATGCATGTATTTTTATGACCTATTCTTCAAATCCACTTGCACTATTTTATTAGGTAAATAACAGCTTTAAGGTGGTGCAGGACACCTGCATATTGTGATGTACATGTATACATGTACTTCCTATTGAGATTGTTACCTAACATTGAAGCGCAATGGGTTAGAGCGTTTACATGTCTGTAAGAGCATTGGGGTCCAAGGTGTATTTTTGGTAATTTACGAATTTTCATGGGGAGGGGGGGTCTGGACCCCTCACCCCTTCTCTAAATCTGTGCACACGATGATGTTCATGTAGGCACACAGAAGCAAATCTAAAACCGGCAACCGCCACGGGGAGGGGGCATAATTTAATTTTTAATTTTGTTTGTAATAATTATATAGACCATTATACTTCCTATGACATAAAATGTTAAGATTATTGATTAACTGAAAATTCACTGCAAACAGTTCTACCCCAAATTGCACATAAAGTGCTGCTCATGTCACGATGTGTATTATCATATGGGCAGGGATCTCATCCTTCAGTTATGAAAATTATAATTTTTAAATGTATTACTGGAGTTTGCATGTAGCCTTCATTTTTAATTAAACTGGTACAAAACAGTGTTATTTAGGGGCAAACACATGGTGCGGGTATTACTGTCTAATGACAGCATCTAGTTTTCTTTGTTCTGACCCAACCCCGCGAATTGTTTTTCTAATTGCTCCATTTGATTTTTAAATTCTTTTTTATCAAACCCATCACCTGTCGCCATATTGGTTGCTTAGACAAAGTTGTTTACTTCGAGATAGCTATAAGAGACATATAGAAATGGTTCTTACCTTACTCTGTATTGAACTTCGCTCAGTCCTGGTCACTGGCACCAAGAAAGTTCATGTAAGCCTTCTGTCTTACAGGATCCTATTGAGGGTCAGCTCAAGCTTATGGATGACAAGTCCAGTATTTCTTTCTCAAGCGGTTTTATTAAGCGTGATCGTATAGTTAAGATTACAACAATCTAAAGCAGCCCAAATCAGGAGTCTGCACAATCTCATTTCATATGGGTATATATAAGGTTTTACTTATGATGGACAGTTTTGACTAGTTCGGCCCATTTACGACGATCATGAGTGAACATTTAGTGTTCAAAATTAAGATTAATATTTTATTCCTAAATAAAGTAACAAAACCGTCAAAACTGCCAATCAAAGAGTCTGGATGCAGGATGTGGGTCTCCGAGTCCTGGGTCTCGGAGCCCCCCCACCTAGTATGAGGCATCACTTACTCACAATACGTTCATTCATACACGGCATAAAAGGTTACAAAGGTTAATATATAGAATACACAATACATGACTCAATATAGAATACTAGAGCATTCGTTGCAGACACAGAATCGCCAAATAGGTCACATGTTGTTAAACTCTCAATTTGGATATTATTCTGCCCGTATTATGACCTGGTTTCATAACATCATTTAGGAATACTACGCATTGCTACAAGAGTCACAGAGTTCATTCTGTCAATTATTATTAACACCATTCAGTGCGCAGCATCTAGGTACACATAAATATCATAGTGACCATTATGTAATACTAGCAATTCAAGGTCATAGCATGGCTATCTGTTTACAATACGCGTTACACAAATGCTGGGTCCGAAACATTCTGTATGCATAAAGAAATTAGGTATTAAAAAAAATTGCCAAATTGCATAGTGTCATACAATTATCGGATTATCCCATATTTAGGTTAAGCACATTCACGAAATCAATAATTTAAACGACCTTTTTTAGACGGAATATATGACTTGCACACTGGAAACTTTACTCTATAAATGAGGATTTTTTTCTTTCACGTTATCGCAAGAGCACCGTGGAAAAAAGAATAACGTTAAACAACGGCAAATGACGTAAAGCTGTTACCACGTCACAATCAGCGTAACGGGAAAAAAGTTGAAATATTCTGTTTTATAATTTAATAAAAGAAATCTTGCTTGTCAGTTGTTAATTCTTTACCGTTTATTATGTTAAATAAAAAATAATTCGACATTTTTAAAACTTATTTCTATTTCCGTAATCTACCGAGCTCATTCCGGAAAATCCGATCTCTCAGGCTCAATTGTACATCCGATACCTTAAATTAAATAATTTAAAAGAAAATATTTTCTCGAACATTACTATACGCAAGTAGGTTAAGGCAACTCAGATGTTTATGATCGTCTATTCTATGGTCATTTTCAAAAAATGGTTTATTTTTATGATACAAATATCATATTTTTATGATATTTTATATCAGGGTAATATGTTTTCTATGAAATTATATTTCTTCTTCGCAAAACAGTCGCTATTTAAAGCTGTCGTCTCATGGATTCACGTGACAGTCAAAATAGATCACTATACCTTACCTATAACAAAAAATCAAAAAGTGTAAGACTACCCCGAAAATATTTTTAATGTTTATAAAACAATGAGTTAATCGGCAATTAGTTCATGTTTATTAGTATTAAAGTGGTAACAACGTTAATGTTTACGAACTGCACGCACAATTCTGATACACGAACGGGGTGGGTCAAATCCAATATGATAGATTTGACCACGTTCTGACCGAAATTATCACTTCATAATGTTAATAATAATAAGAATAATTCCCTTATTACATGCACTTATATTTTTATTATTTCAAATATCTATACTTTAAAACAATATTTTAAAACCACAATTTTTTTCACAAAGCACATATTCTACAGTGAAACTTCTCAAAACCGGCACCCCTGAAAACCAGCACCCCCTCAATATTGGCCAATTTAAAAAGTCTCTGCCAGCTCTCTCTTTATTTTTTATATATAAACCCTTAGAAAACCGGCACCCCCTGAATACCGGACACTGGCCTTTTTTTGTCGGCCGATCTTTAACAAACGTGTGAAATATACTCCCCCAAAACTGGCATATAGCCAGAGGACAGAGACCCCCCTATAATTGACAGGAGGTGTGAAAACAGCAGGTACACCGACTTGACAGAGTGTCAGTGTGATAGGTGCTAATTACGCGTGTTGAATATGGCGTTATAACGGGTTGTTTAATAAATGTTGTTTTATTTAATGGTTGAGAAATCATGTTTTTGTGTTCTTTTTTTATTCTTTAATTCATTGATTCGATTCGTATTAAGTAATTGTATTCTATTTTATACTACACTGAACTCGGCGAGAATCCTCGGCCCGATAAATCGAACGCCAATGATAGAAGCGGCATAACTGTTTATCATACTGTTATTATTTCGAGATAATAAATTTTTAACTCAGTCTTGAAAAATTAAGTTTCGAGTGACCACCTTCATATTAACAAGCACCATCACAAAAAAGCACCACCATCACATAAAAAAGCACCATTTTCATATAAAAGAGCACCATCTTCATCAAAAAAAGCACCATCTTCATATAAAATGCACCATCTTCATATAAAAAAAGCACCATCTTCATATTATAAAGTACCATCTTCATATAAAAAAGCACCATCTTCATATAATAAAGCACCATCTTCATGTGATAATACACCATCTTAATATAATAAAGCACTATCTTCACACAAAATAACAACAACATAATATAACAAAGCACCATCTTCACATGAAATAGCCACATAAGGCAGCTATGGCGTTCCACATTTTTGTGTCACTCATTTTTTACGAAGTAATCTGGTTTTAGGGTTCAAAGTTCGTAGTGTTATCACAGACAATGACAGCTGAAAATGTAAATATATAACGGGATAATCAATAATATAGGATCCACACACCAATTAAATAGTTTTATACTAAGTTAAAAAAAGAGTAAAATAAATGAAGATAAAACGTAATTTACTCTATTCTATTTAGATACGAGTTAATGTTTATCTGTTCTAATTTCCGGTGTAAGATTTAATTGTGCAAAATACATGGGAAATTTGTTACCATGTTCTAGAGAATTTTCGATTTGAAACATTTAAATTTTTTATCGGTAAATGAGGAAGCTTGATCGCTTTTATTCAACGTGTACAGTCTACCGATCGCTTGACGTTAATAGGGTTATAATTATAATTACGATATAATTAGTCGTTTACGATATATGCTTAGAAGAAAAATGATTACATCATCATGCAAATCCAAATTTAGAGATTAAAGTATAATTATGTGTTGATGAAATACTACGAATTTAATTACAAAAGAGAGATTTTTTTTTAAATTAGTGCTAAAAACGATACATGTATTTTAACAATTGTCAATATTCTTCAATGAAAAGTTTTAAAGTCATATTGTTGCGTTGTTTTTAAAAAAATACTTGTCACTGTTTACAGATTGAATCCAGGCATTCCGTAAACAAGAGGCCCATGGGGCCACATCGCTCACCTGAGCAACAATGGGCGTTCAAAAGATATTGTGCCATATGGTCCCTCGGTAGAAAAACAAAAAATAAATATTGTAAAGTATTCGAATTTTACACTTATTTTTGTATACATGTAATCTTTGACATTGTACCTTCCTGAAATACTATTTTTTACCAGAATAAGAAAATTCTACGCAAGATATAAAACTAAACATTTGGTAGAGGTATACTGTTAAGTTGTTAACTTCCAAATCCCTATATTTTCGTTCTGCCCCCCCCCCCTTTGTAAAGCGATCAAAATATTTGAGAGCATATAGGTACATTTTTTTCATCAACTACTTACTAGTTATTGTATTAAAAAAAAATAATAGTTATTGTTTTTTATTTTAAAAACCCTACATGTATAGATGTGAAGAGGAAAATTGTACCTCAATGTGCTCAATTCCTCAAATTAAAAACATTCAAAAAATTTATTTGTCTTCACCATTATAATTAAATGACTGTTATTTACTTCGCGTACAAACCAGGATAATTTTCCGCTGTGATATTCTTAGGAATAGCGATAATTACTTTATCCCCGCAACTGAAATGTGTCAGAAATATGGAAACTGTTTTAAAGATGTCGTTTTTATTTACTCGTGTCTGAAAAACTATCAACATTGATGTAGATTTCACGTTATTTATTGTACAAAGAGAGGGCCTCAGAGAGTAGATATATACAGAATATCATTCTTTTATGTTGTTTGTACAAGTATTTAACATACTCTAATTCAAAGAGATTTACTAATGTTCAACCAAAATTTCAGCGTCAATTGTAGAATTATAAGCAAGATACAGAGCTCACAGTTCGCCTAGGATTGATTCATATTTTGTTCATATTAGTTTATTACATTCAGCTTATGATTTTTATCTTGGTATTTCCTATTCAGCATTTAAAATGGAAAAAAAGAATGGCCGTAGATTTTATATTCTTATATTCACTCAAGACCAGTTCACTGGTATTTGAGGTTCAAAATCAGTTTATACAAATGTACACAAGCACAGTGAAGGATCACATGTACAGTAGGAGTAATAATGACGACAAAATGTTAAGTTTACAATACAATAAGGTGTTAAAGTTGGTTTCTGGACGAACAGACTTTGAAAATTTTCTTAATAAATATTGACAAATTTTTTACCTTTTTAATCTTTAGTTTTTAAAATCTGTGTACAAACATAGAATTGTGAGCAAATCTCTGTATCTTGCTTATAATTTGAAGCTTAACACTCAAATATGGTTAGTAAATAGAAATTGAAAACAATTAAACACAAGAAACATTCACCATAACAAATAAAGAACACAATTTATTTTTTCGAAATGAATCATACATATACATGTATATACCTACATATTTCCGTCAGCAATGTCAAACTTTATTTCAACTGAATAACTAGAGAAAATGCCGAGCATCGCAACAAAACCTATTGCATTAATCTACCATTACGCAAAAGATAATGCCGATCGAATTACCGATAGAATGAATTGTATTTCATTATTTTTTGATACATCAGATTTTGCTTAATGTGCGCAGGTAAACAGTTAACTGTTTGATTTACCGAAGTCTCTGTTTGATTTGATACGTAAAAATCACGAAATACAGATGATAGTTCCCAGGTTACAAGCAGAAATAATGAAAACGAAACGAAAATCGGAACAAGCTAACACAAACGTTATGTGTGAATACTGTCAACGCATTGAAATATTTAGCCTCAATTTACTTCACAAAATCGGCAACAATATATTTTGCATGTTTCAAAAATGTCCCTTCATACGCGAGCTGTTGCACAACAAGCAAATTCATCATAGTCAGATCGACCCTTTTTCGTATAATGTCATGGCTGCTTTAAACAAAGAACCTCGTATTAGAAGTATGGAATACGAGTCTTGGTAAAACGGGTATGCAAACCCGGGCCGTGGCAAAATAAAAGTCACGGCAGATCGACAATCGTCAATTCCAAATACGCATTATTTTGCAGCAATATTTACAGCGAATACAAATATACTGGTCCATCAAATATCCTGAAATTTTAATGAGATTGGCAGATTAATAACTGCCAATCTTTGTTTTGCCCAGGCCAAGTCTTGCCTACCCATTTTACCGGATGCCGGATTACTGGATGCCGAACCCGAAGCTATTAATATTAAACTGATCGAAACACGCCTTTCCTTTATTATTATTTTCGTAATAACTCAGATTTGAAACAGAATTAGAACTTAATTTTTGCAATTTATATTTTCCTTCCCATAAGGATAATTTATGCTAAACTACGTTGAATGGGAAACAGTAGTTCTTGAGAAGAAGATTTTTAAAAATGCACCCCCCTTTTTCTACAGTTTCAGGGTTTTCTCGGTTTTGAATACAGATCGGACTATTATTTTTGCAATTTATTTCTGCCCTTCCATAAGGATGCTTTGTGCCAAATTGGGTTGAAATTGGATAAGCGGTTTTAGAGAAGAAGTTCAAAATGTAAAAAGTTTACAGACGGACAGACAGACAGACGGACAGACGGACGACGGACAAAATGTGATCAGAATAGCTCACTTAAGCTTTCAGCTCAGGTGAGCTAAAAAGGCTACAAAACCAAAAATTGAACCACAGTACACGAACTATTTAACACGATTGGTTTGTTGATAATAATCTCGTTACCACTGTACTGCTAAAATCCTATTGGCAATGGCGTAGCATGAATATTATCATCATTTATCGCAAATTCTCTAAACTTCTTCAATTTCATTAAATATAGAAACATGAACATAGAATCAAAAGGTTTCAGATGAAAGACATTTGGTATTTCTTAGGTTTTTTATTATTTTTTATTCTTCTCTTTTTTTCCAGCGACAGTTTTTTATTTCAAGTGATAATGAAACAATTTTGTCTTTATGTTATTGACCATAAAAGTTATGGTATCAAATGACACTTTGCTTGAAAACTCCCAGAACTAACAAAGTTATTGCCCTTGTGTACGAACAGTTTGTTATCGCTACTCCTCTAAAACCATTAGAAATAGAGACTTGGAATTTTTATCAATGTTTTTTGTACACTTAGCGGGTTCTTCAATATATTCATACCGAAAGAATCTGAGGCCCTCTTCTACTAGTTATTGCCCCTGAAAGTATAATTTCCATAAAATCACTTCCAACGTTTTTTATTATTTATATCAGAGACTTCAGAATACTTCGGATAGAAACGTCTTTCTTGGCCAAACAAAATAAAATAAAGGTCAATGTCATTTAAAAAGTAGTTAATTAAATAATGTGTTTTAAGATCTATTATGTTTAGGGTGGTAGAGAAAAACCTTTTCATGGATGTAGTAGGACATCTTCGAGAGGTATGGTCACGATTTTGGTCTAATTTTATTTTTATGTTTTTATTATTTACAATGTTTTAGAAATGCATTTCTAATGATTAAATTAAATTTGAGAGTCATTCGTAGAGTTCAAAGCAGGATACAGGGTTCACAATTCTTCTTCTTTTTTTTTTTATCTTTTTATCTATTTTAAGCATAGATATACAATTCCTAAAATTAAACACATTCGTTTTAGGTTTAAAACTAAAATGTTTACTTCAACGTTCAAAATGTAAACAAACACTATATTTACATAGCGAAGAAGTTTAAGTCATGTAATTCTCTTATAACTCAACAAATGAGACTCAAATTTCGGTTGCCTATTCAAAAAGGCCTTTCTGAAACATTATTAATATTAAAATCAAAAAAATAATTTTTGACCAAAATCGTGACCATGCCCCTATAAGGCATTTTGAAATATAGCCCCTTGGCTCATACCTATAAATATTTACAGAGTTATTCCCCCTATTGTACGAAATGCTTGCTATCGCTAATGTCATATTTTATGTCAATTTTTACTTTATTTCTGGTCTAAATTAAAAAAAATACAGGCTTAAAATGTCACTAGAAACATTTCTAACTGAATATATCTTCGATTTTTCTAGATTACGTATATTTATCATTGATGACGTCACATGCATATTTTGTAAAGAATATCAATGTTGGGAGACAAATCATCGGAATACAGTGTAAACAATGCCGAAATAAGACTTATTAAATACTAATACACACTTTTTAGATGAATGTCAGTTTGGATATAATCATGATAATACGGACATGGATATTTTGTTTTATTAGCGAGTGTTATAAGGTAAACAGATAGACATTTATGTAGGTTGACCGGCCTTTCCTCTGTCAGTTTGTACAAAAAGGCAAAAGTGTAACACTACCCCGAATATCATGAAAGTTGAATTTGGCATATATCAAAAGCATATGACCTTAACTACTTCAAAAGTAGCTGCTAGAATATTGTACATTGTTGTTGAAAATAAAAAATAGGTAGTATTTTCAATGAAATGAAAATGAAGAAGTCAACGGGGTTTCCGATAAATATTGATAATATTCATTTTATGCGATTAACAATAGGATTCTAGCAGACACTAACAAACGTGCACTAATTGCCCATCGAATTATTGTATCATACATTCAAATGTACTTTGGGGTAGTGTTACACTTTTTTGATTTTTTGTTAAGGTAAAAAGTTATCTATTTTTTACTGTCACGTGATACCATAGCACGGCAGCTTCAAAGATCGACTCGATTCCGAAGTAGAAAAAATAATATCAAGGCAAACACATTCACTCAATATAGATATTCAGCACTGGTTTCTTAAAAATAAACAATTTTCAAATTGATCGTAATATCAACAGTCATTGAACTCAGAGTTGCATTAACCTTTCCACGTATAAAATCACTTCAACCTTTTTTATTATATGTCATAGAAATTTCGGACCACTTGGGATGGGAGCGTCTACCTTGGCCGAACAAAATAACATAAAGGGTCAAAGGTCAAGTTCATTTGTAAATCCGTTAATTAATGAGTTTTTAGATCTTTTTTGTTTAGGGTGGTACAGAAAACACTTTTCATGGATGTAGTAGGACATCTGGTGACATTTCAAAATATAACCCTTCAGCTGCTTCTTAATAACAAGAATAGAGTTATTTCCCCTGTTGTAGAAAATGATCGCTATGCTTCTTCTCATAGAATGTTAGAGGTAGAGACCGCTAACTTTTACCAATGTCTTCAGTACACTTAGAGAGTTTTTTAATCTATTCATACCAAAAAGGCCCAAGGCCCCTTTCTAACAGTTATCGCCCCTGAAAGTTCCTTACATTTGTTAAAAACACCTATAACTTTTGAACCTTACATCGCAAGGCCTTCAAACCACCTTAAATTGAAATATTAACCTTTACCAGCCAATATGACATAATGGTCAAAGGTCAAGGTCGAGCCAAAAAAAATTGCATATTTCAGTTGTTGACATTTTTTTAAAAAGTAAAGCAGAGAAAAAGTGTTATTAGATATGTTGAATCAAAACATAAAAAATAACAAGGTGGAAATTAAGACCTCTAACTGTTCGAGAACAATTAGTCTATTAGTTCTAATCATATCGTAACTGACACTCATGTAAATCATGGGTATCTGCATTAATTAAGGTTTTTCCCGATGTAGTTTACACTGCATTCCGATGACTTGTCTCCCGATATCGATCTTATCTATTTAACATGCTTTTGATTTTATCAATTACTATGATAACTAATAACGAGAAATCGAAGATAATTCAGTAAAAAGAGTCTTTAGTGACATTTTCCGCGTGTAGTTTTAATAATTTGGACAAGAGATAAAGTTTAAAATGATTACTTATGATGACGTCATATTGATCAGAGGAATTTTGTAATTACTCGGTTGCTGAGAGTTGCCTTATCTTTACGTCATAAATACTAAACTCTATTTTAGGCAGTGTCTCAAACAGAATGGATTACCGTTTACAAAATTGCATCTCAACCAGGGAGTCGATTAAACTATACCCTTAACATCATAGACACGCCGGGATTTGGACATACAAAGGAACCTGGGAGAGATCAGTTTACTCGTGATCAAATCCGCCAGTTGTTTTCTAGCAAAAACACTAAAGGAGTTTTTTATATCGATGCAGTGTGTTTCGTTGTAAAAGCATCTAATGCACGCCTTACCGTTTATCAGAAATACATATTTTCAACAATAATGAACCTTTTTGGTAAAGATATTGAATCAAATATCTGTACATTAGTAACATTTGCTGATGGTGGAGAACCACCAGTTATTGCTCCTCTTACAGAAGCCAAGCTTCCGTTTGGCTTTACTTTTATGTTTAACAACTCAGCACTTTTTGCACCGAACCAAACTTTCGGTTACACTTTGTTGTATCAAAGGTTTTGGGAAATGGGGTGCATAGGTTTTCAAAACCTTTTTGATAAAATCTGTGGTTTTAAAACTTGTCTTGCTTATCAAAAGTATAAGTGCTTTGAAACTAGCTAGAAGTATTTCAAAGATAGAACATTGATTTAGCAAATATTTTTAACAAATCAAGGTTTAATTAAATTGATTAAACATGTTACAACTGTCACATGCCATGAGGATTATAATCCGCAGATGACTATCTAAAGTGAAACTGCTAGGGAAATGAGCAACTATTACGGCACAGTTTGTTTTCACAAATATTTAGTCTTAGCACAAAAATACGCTTAACATTTTTGATATACGACAGAGTTAAGAAATCGTGCACATACTCTCATTAAGGGCTTACCATTGATGTTGATAATCTTCTTGAGTGTGTTAAAGAATGAGGAAAATGAGATATTTAAAGAATGACGCAAAGTTTTTTCGGTGAGACCCGATTCATTATCAAGAGTAGAACGTTTATATAGATCTATGATTAACGCTCAAGATATATTCAGGATATCATCAACAAATACTCATGCTGAATGGATTTCGAAAACTGGTTGTAATTGATTAAGACTTCGAAACTTTTAAAAGAAAATCTATTTTCAAAACAATAAATTTCATTGTTTGGAATTTTTTTAAGCAAAAAAGTACCCTTTTAAGGTAGCTCCATACTCGTAAAATTCTCTGAGGAAAGTTGAAAAACTGAACTGATTTCGACTTAATAGACTTAAATGTCATCAATTGTTAGAAAAAATATACATGTCATCACACTTTTTGAGATGCCAGATAAACATAAACTAAAGCATATTTTAGCATTAGAAAAATGTTTTTTTTTTGGTTAAAAGTAAAATCTTGTAGGCGGAAATTGGTTTTTCTTCTTTAATTTTAATGTCAACTTTATCAGAAAACTTAAAATTACAAAAATATTTTAAAATTAATCGTTGGAATAAGAAAACTATAGCATTTAGACATACAACTGAGAGAAAAGTCAGAAAAAGAGTTATTTCCCCTTTGCATGGATAAAATATATAAAAATTTGGAAATTTAGTATAAAATTAAGTGCGAAAATATCTTGAACCTACCAATAATTCTAATTACATCCATGTGATTATATTCACATAAAATAAATAAAACTATCTTGCACAATGTTTAAAGAATTCAAAGTTTTACAAAAAAGTGTGACGTCACAGAACGCTGGATCTACTTTAAGACAAAGATTTTCTTTGATAAAAGATTTTTCTCACAACCTTCATCCATAACGCCTCTTACCGAAAGCAAACAGGGAAATATACACTCCGCAAGAATAGGAACTAATGCTTAAAAGCACTACTTTATTGTCCTACCGATTCTAAACATAGTCACAGGGATTTACCCAATATGCAATACTCATTGGGATTATTTACAATTATAAGGTTTTATATGCACTCTAGACACTATACAGAACTATGATTTCAAATTTGGAAAAATTAAATACAGAAGTGTCGATTATGCAACATTAATACACATGCATGAAATCTGAAGAAAAAAAAACAGTCCTGTCAAAATTTCTTAAATGTCTGACTTTATAAAATGTGTATCGCACAGATTATGAGTTTTCCTTAAGTTACGAAAAAGAATTGTTTTCAAATACCACGAAAACGGTATTACAAAAGCGTATAGGACTTTTTCTATCTGTCAATGTATTACATGTAGGTATTTGTCTGTAAATAATAAAGTTATATGACTCTGTATTGTCAAGCCCTTAGTTCATGTTTTGCTCCATTTTGATGCTAGCTTGACATTTCGTCACATATGATGTGATAATGACGTCATAGTGATGAGTTGTATTAACTCGTGTGTTATATTTGCTAAACTTTTATTTAAGCCTAGTTTCAGAAGAAATTCACTATAAAGATATGTTATCAGGAGAGGAAACTGATTAAAGAGAAGTTTATTTTTTACTCTTGTATGTGGTTACCATGGTAACAAATTTTAAAAAATATATAGACAGATATAGTCAATGGAAAAGAGTCTACAGTTAACTAGAGTTCAAAATCTTGAAGAACAAAAACTACCCACTAAGTCTGTGAATATTTATAATCAATATCAAGTTTCACTTTCAGTATTTAATATTCCAAATATTATCTGCATATCAAATGCTGAGTTTACAGGTTCCTTCTTTAAACTTGGACGAGTATAATTAGACACCATTGTTACAAAAATAAATTTTACTTACATCAAGTGTGTCTCATTGTTGTGTTTTAGTCTTTAATGAAGTTTCATTTCAATTTACATGAGATTTACAATGAAGGGTTTTGAATTTAATTCTACAACATTTATCAAACACTATCCCCAACATTTGCAATTTCATTTTTATTTAAAAGGTCTTCAGAATACTAACAGTTTTTCTTCTTACACCCATCTAAAATTGTTGATCATTTTTGAGATACAAATGATTGAACATTTTAGGGGCCAGCCTGGATCCTTAGTGGGGACAGACATTGGTGTTTTGATCAGTGTAATCGATTAGAATCATCAAGGCAAACATTTTCTCTTCTACAAAGCTTAACAAAATATTTCTACTTTCTAGATATATTGTGTCAAAGTTTAAGTACTTTGGCCCCTAAAAATCCCAAATAACGTAATAAATGGGCGTGGCAATGATTATACTTGATAGATATTGGTACGATCAACAACTTTGCTTCTATAATGCATTACAAAATCTTGATCGTTTTAAAGTTATTTGTTACAGAGTTCACGAGTCTCTTGGTCCCTAATTAAAGAAGCTAGCCCCTTTTTCTTTAGTTATTCAAAAGGTCTCACGAATACTAAATTTTTTTGTTCTCTCGCCCATCTAAAATTGTTCATTTTTGAGATACGCAGGTAGGTTAAGGCAACTCCGAGTTTAACGACCGTCAAAATCATGTTCAATTTAAAAAATGTTTATTTTTATGAAAACAGCGCGGGATATTAATACCAAGTGAAAGAGTTCACCAAAATATTATTTTTCTACTTCGGAATCGACTCAATCTTTGAAGCTGCCGTGCCATGGTATCACGTGACAGTTAAAAATAGAATACCTTTTTACCTTAACAAAAAATCAAAAAGTGTAACACTACCCCGAGGTTCATTTGCATGTTTGCTACAATAATTCGATTGGCAATTAGTTCATGTTTATTAGTATTACTGCTAGAATCCTATTGTACATCGCATAAAATAAATATTGTAAATATTTATCGGAAACCCTCTCAACTTCTAAAATTTCATTGAAAATACTACGTATTTTTCGTTTAAAACAACAAAGCACAGGATTCCAGCAGCACTTTTAAGGTAGTTTAGGTCATATACCGTTGATATTTACCAAAATCATCTTTCCTAATATCCGGGGTAGTGTTACACTTTTGCCATTTTTTGTACACACTGACAGAGGAAAGGCTGGTCAAGCCATATAAATGTCGTCCCGCTTACCTTATAACACTCGCTGATTAAACAAAATATCCATGCATGTATTATCCTGATTATATTCTAACTGACACTCATCTAAATCTTAGGTATCTGTATTAAATAAGTCTTATTTCGGCATTGTTTACACTGCACTCCGATAATTTGTAACCCGACATGATCTTCTCTTTTAAACATGCTTGTGACGTCATCAATAATAATTATACGTAATAGAGAGAAATCGAAGATATATTCAGTTAGAAGAGTTTCTAGTGATATTTTATGTCTGTAGTTTTTATAATTTAAACCAGAGATAAAGTTGAAATCGACATGTTTCTGAGTAAAATATGACATCATGCTGCTTATTGTGACGTCATATCGATCAGAGGAATTTGATCGCTGTGAGTTGCCTTATCATACCCTCGTACAAATGATTGAATATGTCACGGCCCAGCCCTCTAGATCCTTAATGGTGCCAGACATTGGTGTTTTGATCAGTGGAATCGATTAGAATCAACAATGCATACATTTTCTCTTTTACAATGCTCAACAAAACATGTCTACTTCTCTAGCTATATTGCGTTAAAGTTTGAGTACATTGGCCCCCAATAATCCCTGAAAATACGTAATAAATGGGCGTGGCATTGATTTTACCTGATAGATATTGTTACGATCAACAACTTTGCTTCTTTAATGCATTACAAAGTTTTGATCGTTTTTAAGTTATTTGTAATTGAGTTTACGAGTGTATTGGCCCCTAAAAAAGGGAGCCAGTCCCTTTTTATTGATTTTGTTTGAATGAACTTTTAATGTTTTACCACTTTTACAATATATGTCTTAACAGAATATCAACTGAAAAAGATACAGATCTAAACGTATGAAAATTTGGATTCAAAATTCGTATCCAATTTTCGAGCCTAGGCGAGCTCCAAAACATTGCACCACTGCTTTGTCCACAACTACAAACTATAGTTTACCTATCCTGTAAATTTCATAATTTTATCTCTGATAGTTTTTGAATTTATGTCTGCACAAAATTGGTCGTAAAAACTTACCAAATCGGCTGTAAATCGGAACAGGAAGTGACGATTTCAAAATTTCAAAATATTCTAAAATAATGACCACTGGCAATCACCTGTGAAAAAAATGTCGAAATCAGCCGAATAGTTTTCGAGAAATCGCGTGCACAAAATTAGTGGGGGGGGGGAAAGTAATAACTAGACGCCCGTTGCGAGCAACAAGAGGACTTCCGTTTGAATACACATTAAATAGGGTATCGGGACAGTTTCTTTCATTTATCAACACCTTCTCAAATTCCAGTAAGCATCTCTAAGGATTTCATCAGACATATTTTAAGATTAGGAAAGGGCGCTGTTACTGTGGTTTTTGATAAAATTCAAACAGAAATTATTAAAATTCATCATTTGAAGGATAACTTTTTGCATCGAAACACAATTAAAAAAGAAAAAAGAGTCGGTACTCGGGAATGAACTTGGGTCGCCTATACAAAAGTCTACAACTCCCACGTGGATCAATTCTAGGACAAAAATACATATTCTGTATTCATTTAAGCGTCAGTATCGTAACGTGGCAAAAAATATTTAAAAACAATAAAAGTTGAAAAATAAATGGTTTCTGCTTTCTTCTGGTGACGATCGGAAGTGACGGCGGACGTTCGGATGTGCGAAGTGCACTGCAGCTGAAGAATAACAATAATCACTGAAATTTTGAGAAAGAGAGAGAGTTGCTAGGCTTAGCAAAGTACATGTAAGACTCCTGAATTCAAAATCCAATAATATTCATTGTCTGCACGCGGGGGTGTTAAGGAAGCATAAGGGCAATTTAGCGTCCTATTTTGACTGTTATATTCAAAATCGTGAAATTAAATAACTATTTTAAATACGATTGAAAACTTAGTATTATCCTTTGAAAAAGATGTCAGTGCAATAAAATCGGGTAGTACATTACTGCCACATTGGTGCATTATCACGTGACAACTATAAATAGCTTACGTATATTCCTTAACTTAAAATGAGATAGAACAACACTACCCCGCAGTTTCCAAAATAAAATAAACATACCAAGTGAAGGCAAAACATCTCAGTTTAATCAAAACTGCTGCTAGAATCCTATGTTTTTCTTAATTCAATAGTTATTCAACCGGTTCTCGTAAAACCTTCCCAACTTTAATAAAGTTTGTACGGAAAACGGCAAGTTGCATCAAAACAACACACAACATGGGATTCTAGCAGCACTTTTCAATTTAAGCATTGATAAAACTAACGATACATATACAATTCCAAGTTCAATATATGCGGGGTAGTGTTGTTCTAGTCGGATTTTTATATCGTAAACAACGACAGAGGAAAGCCTGGCCGAGAAATAAAAGCAAATTTACATACCTTTTAGCGAATGATTGATAAAACTATTATCTCTCCCAGTATTCTTATGTTCCATTCTCAATAAATCACACCACAATATTTCATTAGAGTTCTTATATTTTGAGATTAGTTATATTTTGAATATGTTCACAATGCTTTCCGATCAAATTCACACGACATTCAACTTTTAGTCATGACGTCATCAATGTGTAAATCTACGTAATACAAACTAATTTCTGAGAAAAAAATTGACTTCAGTATTTTTATTTGCTTTTGGTCTACGTTTCGTTGCTTAGATAATTGAATATGTACATAATAACTAAGATTTGTGATTTCACGAAATTACAAGTAACTCAGAATCCATATGCTTCCTTAACACCCCCGCGTGACATATACTGTACATTAACTGTACTTCATTGTACCTTTTACTAACTACCAATGTACCGCACTGTACAGTTCTACTAAAGCACTGTACCTCACTGTACGGCACTGTCGGGGGAACTGACGAGCACTGTACCCTTCTAAACACCTGTATCATTATTTGAAAAATTCTCAAAATCTTCAGTATGATTTTATCATCGATATTCATTTTTAATATGATAAATATAGCCTCAACATTTTGTACAAAGAGAAAAATGCATTCATTCAAAATGTTTTATCATTTACTTATTAGGGCTTTTCGACTTTCGGTCGAAAAGACCTATTGTTTTTGTGTTTTTTTATTATTATTATTAGGGCTTTTCGACTTTCGGTCGAAAAGACCTATTGTTTTCGTCTTTTTTTATTATTATACTAGACAGTTTTCTGACAGCTATTTTTTAAAAGCTGTCAGATATATTGATTCAATGATGCAACAGTTATACTGCAAACCTTTTAATCTATGGAATGTAAGGTTTTGGACTTCCGGTTCCGGTACTTCCGGAACCTACAGGGACAATTCTAAAAATTAAAGAAAACGCAATATTTTGTTTATTTTTTAAGTTTGAACGTTCAGATTTTAGAATTAGATGTACCTTGTCTAGCCTTACAACATTGTAAGCGTTGACAAGTATCTATATCTTACCGTTTTTGAAATATAAAGCCCACAAATTTAAAAAGGGGGGATGAAAAAACAAAAACATTCAAATGAACTTTTAAAATTCCATTTGATGCCTGGACATTATTAAGGTAGAAGAAATAAATATAGATTCTGAGTTTCAATAAAATATGTTGACTACTTCCGGTTTAATAGGTCAATGAAAATCGTCTATGGGAGTTTCAATGTTAAACAAAAATCATGCGTCATTCGTTTTCTCAAAACGTTTTAAGTTAAAATGTTACAACATTTCATCTATATAATGACACATACAGTGCGCAGACCGGAAAATGTTTTGGGTAGACAATTCGAAAAAATAAGGGATCTGCAGGGGCCAACGTTTTAAACAGCCCTTTAGCTGTAACTTTTATATTTTTTGTCCGATTTTAAAACTCTTTTCCGTTCATTGTTAAAAACAAATAGATAAATCTAAAAATTGTGGTCCGAGGGGCTACTTTTTGACTCCTTATAGGGGTTTGAAAGGCCTAAAGATCACAACTTGTTTAAATTTCAAACTTGTTTTGGAAAGAGTTATCTCGCTTGGCTCTAAGAATGTATAGCATAACGAGAGGCCCATGGGCCACATCGTTCACCTGAGGAACAATAGGTATGATAAAGTCAGCTTAATGGAGTCATAATACAAACAATCTGGACAATGTACAATAACACATATAGATCCTGTATAAATAAAATCCATTTTTCCCCTTGGAACTCGGATAGCCCTGATTGCTGCAAAGATTTACAAGAGCAGACTTTAATCACCACTCCTGCACATATATAGGGACTCAACATTACGCAGGCAGGGATGACCGCACACCTACACAACTCAACAGAAACCAACGTTAACGCAAGTAGGGATAACCGCACACTTGCGCCAACAGCTCAACCTAACGCAAGCAGGGAGTGCCGAACACTTGCGCTAGAAAGGCCAGAACACCAGCAGGGATGACCATACACTAGTGCTCAGCCCCAACTACCACAAGCAGGTATGACCGCACACTTGTACCAATGCGATACAGGGCAGGAATGACCGCACACTCTGTATCATAGGTTAGAAAACACGAAGATTAGATAGAGCAGGGATGTCCACCCACTCATTGCGTGGACCCTGAGGTCCACGCAGGAAATATATAAGCGAGGTTAAACCGGATGCTATGGGGAAAATTCAGCCTGCGCATGAGCTAGCCTGGTTCCTGTGGGTAATGGGTAGCTCAGGGAACCAGGCTAGCACACGTTTATCTGAATCGGGATCGGGATTCCGTGCCATATGCAAACATAAGTTCAAAGGCGCTGTAATAGTAAAGTTGTCGGTAAACAGCAGTACAGAAACAAAGTATTCCTTTTAAAGAAATGATTGGCATGTGATATGAACTATCGGTATTATGAAATATTAAGTTAATGTTATGCCGAAACTACAATATGCATCAAATAGCATAATTTGCAATGTTTTGTTGTTTTACGAATACACATGTAACTTACTTTACTTTTATAGCAGGCGGGGCTAGAGAACTTCCCGATTAAATTTTTTAAGCATTTAAGTATGATTGAATAATTATGTCACTGTATAAAAGTTTAAATCTCAAGAAAAATGCTTCAAAATATGAAATTTTTAATTTACGCAAAGCTGTCACTGCATAGTTAACAAAGTAGTGCGAATCGTAATGTGTGTGCTGACAGTGCAAATGGTAGAACTCACCAAATGCCTGATATTATACATGCAAGCTTCATTCATAGATATATCATAATTATTTTAGAAGTATGAATCCTTTAAATTCTGAGATAAAAAGTCAGGGCTATACATACATGTATACGTAATACAACGTACAAATTAAGTGGTTAAAAGCAGAGGGCTAGACTCGGTGGAATCTCTGATAATCGTAAGGCTTTCACGTTTTCGTGGAAAAACATGCAAATGGTCCACGTATTGTAGTCCTTTTTTAAAGGACAGCAACTTGTTCTATCCAAACCTGTTCAAGTTTAACCCCAAACAGTCGCTCGTCATAATGTAATAGACACTGTCCCTATATATGTGCCGGCCTAAAATAATTCATAGTATCTAAAAATTGGAAATCAAAATTAAACAAACTAATCCGGCCTTACCCAAAACTACTTATGCAGAACAACTTATATACATTGAATATTCATTATTGTATAAAAATAATCATCACAATAATTGGTTAACAGTGGATGCATTAATTAAAATAATCAAGAATCAATAAATCAAGGGCAATAACTCAATACAGTAATACAAAAGATTCTAATTAAAAAATAGCTGCCTGCTTCAATTTTATAGTCATATCACATGTTGAGTATTGCAGTTCTCAAAAAGATCCTTTACAATTGTTTGTATATGGGATATTTAGCTGCATCAAACTCTGAACCTTCTTGTGAGGCCGAAGAATTGTCCTGGCGCCAAAGTCTTAACAATAATAAAGAATCATCTTGCTAATTAGTTTCTGAGAAGAAGATTTTTAAAGATTTACTCTATATATTCCTATGTAAAATTTTAACACCCCCCCCCCCAATGTGGCCTCACCCTACCCCCAGGGATCATGATTTTCACAACTTTGAATCTACACTACCTGAGGATGCTTCCACACAAGTTTAAGCATTCCTGGCTGATTAGTTTCTGAGAAGAAGATTTTTAAAGATTAACTCCATATTTTCCTATGTTAAACTTCGACCCCCCATTATGGCCCCACCCTACCCCCAGGGGTCATGTTTTTCACAACTTTAAATCTACACTACCTGAGGATGCTTCCACACAAGTTTCAGCTTTCCTGGCTGATTAGTTTCTGAGAAGAAGATTTTTAAAGATTTACTCTATATATTCCTATGTTAAACTTCGACCCCCCATTATGGCCCCACCCTACCCCCAGGGGTCATGTTTTTCACAACTTTGAATCTACACTACCTGAGGATGCTTCCACACAAGTTTAAGCATTCCTGGCTGATTAGTTTCTGAGAAGAAGATTTTTAAAGATTTACTCTATATATTCCTATTTAAAACTTTGACCCCCCATTGTGGCCCCACCCTACCCCCGGGGGTCATGATTTTCACAACTTTGAATCTACATTACCTGAGAATGCTTCCACACAAGTTTCAGCTTTACTGGCAGTTTAGTTTCTGAGAAGAAGATTTTTAAAGATTTACTCTATATATTCCCATGTAAAACTTTAACACCCCCCCCCCCCCCATGTGGCCTCACCCTATCCCCCTGGGATCATGATTTTCACAACTTTGAATCTACACTACCTGAGGATACTTCCACACAAGTTTCAGCTTTCCTGGCTGATTTGTTTCTGAGAAGAAGATTTTTAAATATTTACTCAATATATTCCAATGTAAAACTGCGACCTCCCATTTTGCCCCACCCTACCCCCAGGGATCATGATTTTCACAACTTTGATTCTACACTGCCTGAGGATGCTTCCACAAAAGTTTCAGCTTTCCTGGCTGATTAGTTTCTGAGAAGAAGATTTTTAAATATTTACTCTATATATTTCTATGCAAAAATGTTAACACCCCCCCCCCCCAATGTGGCCTCACCCTACCCCCAGGGATCATGATTTTGACAACTTTGAATCTACACTACCTGAGGATGCTTCCACACAAGTTTCAGATTTCCTGGCTGATTAGTTTCTGAGAAGAAGATTTTATAAGATTTACTCTATATATTCCTATGTAAAACTTTGACCCCCCCCCCCCCCATTGTGGCCCCACCCTACCCCCGGGGGTCATGTTTTTCACAACTTTGAATCTTCACTACCTGAGGATGCTTCCACACAAGTTTCAGCTTTCCTGGCTGATTAGTTTCTGAGAAGAAGATTTTTAAAGATTTACTCTATATATTCCTATGTAAAACTTTGACCCCCCATTGTGGCCACACCCTACCCCCGGGGGTTACGATTTTCACAACTTTGAATCTACACTACCTGAGGATGCTTCCACACAAGTTTCAGATTTCCTGGCTGATTAGTTTCTGAGAAGAAGATTTTTAAAGATTTACTCTATATATTCCTATGTTAAACTTCGACCCTCCATTGTGGCCCTACCCTACCCCCGGGGTCATGAATTTCACAACTTTGAATCTACACTACCTGAGGATGCTTCCACACAAGTTTCAGCTTTCCTGGCTGTTTAGTTTCTGAGAAGAAAATTTTTAAAGATTTACGCTATATATTCCTATGTAAAACTTCGACCCCCCATTGTGGCCCCACCCTACCCCCGGGGATCATGAATTTCACAACTGTGAATCTACACTACCTGAGAATGCTTCCACACAAGTGTCAGCTTTCCTGGCTTTCTGGTTCTTGAGAAGAAGATTTTTGAAAATATCTCGAAATTTTTCTTTAATTTCTACAAATCTCCCTTTGAAAACGGGTGTGGCCCTTAATTTTCACAATTTTGAATCCCCTTTGCCTAAGGATGGTTTGTGTAAAGTTTGGTTGAAATTGGCCTAGTAGTTCTTGAGAAGATGTTGAAAATGTGAAAAGTTTACGGACAGACGGACAGACGGACGGACAGACGGACGACAGACAACATGTGATCAGAATAGCTCACTTGAGCTTTCAGCTCAGGTGAGCTAAAAACTGTAGGCAAATTTTGTGTCCCAGAAATGAATACTTACTTTAAATGATTTTTTGAAAATATTATTCTGAGAACTAGAACTTTTTTTGTCTTCAACAAAAAGTAAGGGCTTTTCGACAGCCCCATTATCCCTTTTTAATTAAATGTTTAAAAAAAATTATTCTCTAATTAATTTTGAATGTGTTCTAAACGCCTTTGTATTCCCGGTTGCTTAGATAAGAACTAATGAGTAGTGCAATGTGAAAAGAAAGATAACTCCAGAATTTTACAAGAAGCTACACTTCTAAGTTCCAGAGGAATATTTTCAAAAAAATCATATTGAAGTAAGTATTCCTTCCTGGGACACAAAACTTGGTATGGCTATATTATTTATGCTCTACATTCTTACAACAAAGCGAGATAACTCTTACCTAAAAAAATTTTTTAATTTAAACAAGTGATGATCTTTGGGCTTTCCAAACCCCTATAAGGAGTCAAAAAGTGGCCCCTCGGACCATAACTTTAAGATTGTACTCTTTATTCTGAACAATAAACTGAAAAGATTTTGGAAATTGAATGAAATGTAAAAAAGTTACAGCTACATGTAAAGGGCTGTTTTGAACGTTGGCCCCTGCGATCCCTTATTCTTTCGAATTGTGTATCCAAAAACTTTTCCGGTCTACGCATTTGTTGTGTCATTATCCCATAAAAATATTGTAATAATTACTCATAAACTTTTTGAGAAAACGAATCACGCGTGATTTTAGTTTAACATTGAAACTCCCATAGACATTTTTTCATAGGCTCATAAAACCGGAAGTACTCAATATTTTGAATTCAAACTTGGAATATATGTTAAATAGTGCTATCTGAACAATGTTTAGGCGTCTGATAAAATTTCTATGGTTTAAAAAAAAAAATTCTTTTTCACCCCCTTTTCTCAAGTTCGAGCTTTAATATCTCAAAAATGGTAAGAGATACAAATGTAGAGGAATGACTACGCTTACGATTTTGTACAACTGGACAAGATGCATCTAATTCTTAAATTTGAATGCTCTAACTTAAAACATAATAAAGATATTACGTTTCAATGAATTCTTAGTATTTTCCTTGTCAAAACCGGAAGTGTCGGAACCGGAAATCCAAAACCTTACATACGCGTGTCATCAAGAATTGCTATAAGACTATTGAATTATTGTTTAAATATTCCTTTCCGTTTTCAAAAAATAGCTGATGGAAATTCTGTCGAGAATATAGAATAATAATAATAAAACATCAGAATAACAATAGGTCTTTTCGACCAAAAGTCGAAAAGCCCGAACTAGAACTTTTTTTGTCTTCAACAAAAAGTAAGGGCTTTTCGACAGCCCCATTATCCCTTTTTAATTAAATGTTTAAAAAAAATTATTCTCTAATTTATTTCCAAGTGTTCTAAACACCTTGGTATCCCCAGTTGCTTAGATAGGAACTTATGCGTAGTGCAATGTGAAAAGAAAGATAACTCCAGAATTTAACAGGTAGCTACACTTCTAATTTCCAAAGGAATATTTTCAAAAAATCATATCGAAGGAAGTATGCATTCCACGGACACAAAACTTGGTATGCCCATAGTATTTATGCTCTACATTCTTACAGCAAAGCGAGATAACTCTTACTAAAAAACATTTTGAAATTTAAACAAATGATGATCTTTGGGCCTTCCTAACCCCTATAAGGACTCAAAAAGTGGCCCATCGGACCATAATTTTAAGATTATACTCTTCATTTTGAACAATAAACTGAAAAGATTTTTAAAATCGGAAGAGAAATAAAAAAGTTACAGCTAAAGGGCTGTTTTGTACGTTGGCCCTTGCAGATCCCTATTTTTTTTAATTGTGTACCCAAAATCTTTTCCGGTCTGTGCATTGTGTGTATTATTATACATCTAAAATATTGTAATGTTAACTTGTAAACTTTTTTTTAATAAACGAACACCGCGTGATTTTAGTTTAACATTGAAACTCCCATAGACAATTTTTCATAGGCTCATAAAACCGGAAGTACTCAATATATTTTATTCAAACTTGGTATATATCTTGAATACTTCTATCTGAACAATGTCTTGGCATCTTATAAAATCTTATCTCAAGTTTGAGCCCTAATATCTCAAAAACGGTAAGAGATAGAGAAATGGCTACGCTTATGATTTTGTACATCATGACAAGATACATCTAATTCTTAAACTTGAATGCTCTAACTATAAAAATAATAAAGATATTGTGCATCGATGAATTTTTAGTATTTTCCTTGTCAAAACCGGATGTGCCGGAACCGGGAGTCCAAAACCTTACATACGCGTGTCACTCAGAGATGCTGTAAGACTATTGTATAATTGTTTCAAAATTATTTCGCGTTTTCAAAAAATCGCTGACGGAAATTCTGTCGAGCATAAGAATAATAATAAGAAACAGAAGAATAACAATAGGTCTTTTCGACCGAAAGTCGAAAAGCCCTAATAAAACAGAACAAAAACAATAGGTCTTTTCGACCGAAAGTCGAAAAGCCCTAACTAGAACTTTTTTTGTCTTCAACAAAAAGTAAGGGCTTTTCGACATCCCATTTTTTTTTTAATCTCTAATCTATTTCCAGAATTTCTGAACGCCTTGGTATAACGAGTTGCATAGATAGGAACTTATTTGTAGTGCAATGTCATAAGAAAGATAACTCCAAAACTTTACAAGTACCTACACTTCTAATTTTAGAAGAATATTTACAAAAAATCATTTTGAAGTAAGTATTCATTCCTGGGACACATAACTTGGTATGCCTACAGTATTTATGCTCTACATTCTTAGAGCAAAGCGAGATAACGCTTATTAAAAAAAGTTTGAAATTTAAACAAGTTGTTGTGATCTTTAGGCCTTTCAAACCCCTATAAGGAGTCAAAAAGTGGCCCCTCGGACCACCATTTTTAGATTTATCTTTTTGTATTTAATAATAAAATGAAAACTTATAAAAAATCGGACAAAAAATAAAAAAGTTATGGCTAAAGGTCTGTTTTAATCGTTAGCCCCTGCAGACCCCTTATTTTTTCGAATTGTCTACCTAAAAACTTTTCTGGTCTGCGGACTATGTGTGCCATTGTATAGATGAAATATTGTAATATTAACTTGAAAACTTTTTGAGAAAACGAATGACGCGTGTTTTTTGTTTAACATTGAAACTCCCAGAGACGATTTTCATTGACCCATTAAACCGGAAGTAGTCAACTTATTTTTACGAAACTCAGAATGTATGTTGATTTTTTCCATTCTAATAATATTCAGGCCTCATTTAAACTTTCAAACGTCATTTGAATTTTTTTGTTTTCTTATCCCTCCTTTTCTAAATTTGTGGGCTTTATATTTCAAAAACGGTAAGATATAGATACTTGTCAACGCTTACAATTTTGTTAGGCTAGACAAGCTTCATCAAATTCTAAAATTTGAACGTTCAAACTTAGAAAATAAACAAAATATTGCGTTTTCTTAAATTTTTAGAATTGTCCCTCTAGGTACCGGAAGTACTGGAACCGGAAGTCCAAAACCTTTACATTCCATAGATTTAAAGATTTGATGAATAACTGTTGCATAATTGGATCGATATATCTGACAGCTTTTAAAAAATCGCTGCCAGAAAACTATCGAGTATAATAATAAAAAAAAGAAGAAAACAATAGGTCTTTTCGACCGAAAGTCGAAAAGCCCTGATAAAAAAAGAAAAAACAATAGGTCTTTTCGACCGAAAGTCGAAAAGCCCTAATAATAAAAAAACACAAAAACAATAGGTCTTTTCGACCGAAAGTCGAAAAGCCCAAAAAAGACATCAGAATAACAATAGGTCTTTTCGACCGAAAGTCGAAAAGCCCTAATTAGAAGTGTAGGTACTTGTAAAGTTCTGGAGTTATCTTTCTTATGACATTGCAGTACTCATAAGTTCCTATCTAAGCAACTGGTTATACCAAGGCGTCCAGAAATTTTGGAAATAGATACGACATGAATTTTTTTTGACATTAAAAAAAGGGGGAAATGGACTGTCGAAAAGCCCTTACTTTTTGTTGAAGACAAAAAAAAGTTCTAGTTATTCTTTTTCTCGACAGAATTTCCGTCAGCGATTTTTTGAAAACCAAAAGACATATTGAAACAATTTTGCAACATTTTTATAGGACTTTTAAATGACACGCGTATGTAAGGTTTTGGACTTCCGGTTCCGGCACTTCCGGTTTTGAAAAGGGAAACGCTAAAAATTCATTGAAGCACAAAATCTCCATTATTTTTTTTAAATAGAGCATTCAAGTTTTAGAATTAGATTCATCTTGTCTAGATGTACCAAATCTTTAGTGTTGGCATTTCTGTATCTCTTACCGTTTTCGAGATATTAGGGCTCAAACCTGAGAAAAGGGGGGATGAAAAACGATTTTTTTTTTAAAAACCTTAGATATTTTAAAAGACGCCAACATATTGTTTAGATAGACCCATTTAACATATATTCCAAGTTCGAATAAAAAAATATTGAGTGCTTCCGGTTTTATGAGCCTATGAAAAATTGTCTATGGGAATTTCAGTGTTAAACTAAAATCACGTGTCGTTCGTTTTCTCAAAAACTTTTCAAGTTAACATTACAATATTTCAGATGTAAAATAATACACAAAATGCGCAGACCGGAAATGTTTTTGGGTAGACAATTCGAGAAAATTAGGGATTTGCAGGGGCCAATGTACAAAACAGCCCCTTAGCTGTAACTTTTTTATTTCTCTTCCGATTATAAACATTTTTTCAGTTTATTGTTAAGAATAAAGAGTACAATTTTAAAATTATGGTCCGAGGGGCAACATTTTGACTCCTTATAGGGGTTTGGAAGGCCAAGATCATCACTTGTTTAAATTTTTAAAAAATGTTTAGTAAGAGTTATTTCGCTTTGCTGTAAGAATGTAGAGCATAAATACTATAGGCATACCAAGTTTTCTGTCCGAGGAAGGAATAATTACTTCAATATGATTTTTTGAAAATATTCCTCTGGAAATTAGAAGTGTAGCTACCTGTAAAGTTCTGGAGTTATCTTTCTTTTCACTACTCATAAGTTCCTATCTAAGCAACTGGGGATACCAAGGCGTTTAGAACACTTGGAAATAAATTAAAGAATAATTTTTTTTAACATTTAATCAAAAAGGGATAATGGGGCTGTCAAAAAGCCCTTACTTTTTGTTGAAGACAAAACAAGTTCTAGTTATTATTATTTTTCTCGACAGCAATTTCTGTCAGCGATTTTTTAAAAACTGGAAGATATATTGATACAATTTTGCAACAGTCTTATAGCAAATTTATCACTCTATGGAATGTAAGGTTTCAGATTTCCGGTTTTGGTACTTCCGGTTTTTAAAAGGAAAATTGCAAAAATTGATTAAACTCAATTTTTTAATTATTTTTCAATCTATAAAGTTCAAACTTTAGAACTACATTTATCACAACTAGTTGTACAAAATTGTAAGGGTATGCAACGTTCTATATCTTACCGTTTTTGAGATATAAAGCTCTAAACTTTTAAAAAGGGGGGATGAAAAAACTCAAATGACCTTTAAAAAATCATTTAACGCCTATATATTATTTAAATAAATGTAATTAACATATATTCTAAGTTTCATTTAAATATATTGACTACTTCCGGTTTTATAGGTCAATGAAAATCGACTAAGGGAATTTTAGTGTTAAACTAAAATCACGCGTCATTCGTTTTCTCAAAAAGTTTTCAAGTCAATGTTACAGTATTTCATCTGTACAATGACACACGTAATCTGCAGACCGGAAAAAGTATTGGGTAGATAATTCGAAAAAATTAGGGATCTGCAAGGCCCAACGTTCAAAACAGCCCTTTAGCTGTAACTTTTTTACCTTTCATCCGAATTTAAAAATCTTTTCAGTTTATTGTTTAGAATAAAGAGTACAATTTGAGTTCTTTCTTACATATGAATTTTTAGAACTTTTCTTTGAGAAACAAACGATATAGTTGGATATAAAATTCTGGAGTTGTCTTTGTTTGGGCATTTTATTTCTTAAATGTTAACGTATGGGTATATGTTCCTGACATTTAGTCTCATTTTATAATATACAGATTTTGAGAAAAAATATTTAAAATTTAAACAAGGGATTTAAATGGCTGTCGAAAAGCCCTTCTTTTTTGTTGGAGACAAAAACAGGTCTAGTTTTTATTGTTATTGAATGTTACGATCACAAAATAATCAAATATTCTTTAACAGGCATGTAGCACCAGTTTTGAAAGTGGGGGGGGGGGGGGCAGACTCATTTAAAGATCGTTACGAGCAAAATAAAAATCATAATTTGTGAGGGAGGTTACGTAGTCCGTTATGTACTTGTAACTTCAATTAATTTTTGAAATGTGGTTTCTGCAAGAAAAGGGGGGGGGGGGGGGTGGCGGCAGCACTCTCCCCCCAGATCCTACCTGCCTGTATAAGACAACTTTTCTAGCAATTGAAGATGAATATTTGAAATTAACATGTTGAATCTGATTTTTAACAAGTGCATGAATTTTATGTAAGTATGTTATTTCGTGAACAGTCATAATAAGACCGTGGAGCATTAACTGACAAGATTGGAAATAGATAGCTTACGTCCATTTCACCTGTTACAGTCAAAACATTTGAAATGGGTGGGAACAAATTGACGCGGACGTCTGAGAATACATCGGATTGAAACTGTTTTTATAAGAAGCATATTTTCAATCCACTTCAGCAATTCTAACTTGCTATGTTTTTTCGACATCTTGAAGATCTCTGAGGGACGTAAATTTTGTAGGAAAGTTTACAATCAAAACTGTGTTGGAACTGGCGGTTGTGATACTGTACGGGTATTTATCGTGTTTTTACCTTTCTGATTCGGGGCAACAAATTTCAGCACTAGAGATACTTGTACGTTAGAGAGAGAGAGAGAGAGAGAGAGAGAGAGAGAGAGAGAGAGAGAGAGAGAGAGAGAGAGAGAGAGAGAGAGAGAGAGAGTTCATAGTGTTTTAAAGTGTTCAGGAAATATATATATAAGCAACGTATGTCAATACACGCATGTATACATGCATGCACGTATCTATATATGTGAATAAATACAAATCAGTCCTCCTTTTAAAGCCATGTAGAATACTTTTATAAAAAACGTGGGTGCATTTGCATTGCTAGATTCCGGCATTTCCTTCTTGCCGGCAAAGCAACCCAGCCCCAACTCTACTACGGTCGTACTGCAGCGGTACTTCAGCGGCACGTCTTTGATGTCGGAGATGAGACAAGCGTTTGAATTTAGCCAACTGCTGACAGGAACGAGCTATCTATTTATACTGAAGAAAAAGCCGCTACTATCTTCATTTATAATAAGAATAAAAGGAAAAACATCAAAATACATCATTTTAAAGATAAGTTCGTTAAACTAAACACAATTAAGGAAGAAAAAATATTCAGCACTCGGGGACTGAACCCGGGTCGCCTGGGCACGAGTCCACACTCTAACGACTGAGCTACTCGGACTCTCGATTCAGGACTTTGGAGCCCAAAATCCCAAGAATACATGGATCGATTTTAAGACAGATTTCATATTCTGAGTTTATTTGAGCGTCTCTATCGAATAGTAACATAAAATATTTACAAAACAAAAAACATTGAAAAATTAAGGTTTTCATTTCCTCCCGGTGACGACCGGAAGTGACGGCAGACGTTCGGATATGCGAGAGACACCGCGGCTAATGATTCTCTACCACCACTGATCTTTGATACTTTTGAGAAAACTCGTGAACAAGCAAAGACATAAAATCTTTAATATCTCGGGACCGGAAGTGAAGACCAAAAATTTGATCGATAAATTTCTTACAAATGTTGTGCTCAGTGAGGTCTGAAAGTTTCATAAAAATTGGCTGAAGCGTTTTGAGAACACGTCAAAGAAAAAAATAATAATAGGGAAAAAGAAACAGAGCAATAATAATAAGGTCTTCCGTTCAAAACGGAAGACCTTAATAACAAACGCTCATTGCGGGCAACAAGAGGTCTTCCGTTTGAAAACACATTTAAAATGCTATCGGGACAGTCGTTTTAATTTCTCAACACTTTCTCAAATTCCAGTATGCCTATCGGCACTCGGGGATTGAACCCATGCCGCCTGGACAAAAGTCTACTTCTCTAATGTGGATCGATTTTTGAACAAAAACACATATTCTGCATTCCTTAATACGTCTGCATCGTACTATGGCAGAAAAAAATATTTAAAAACAAGAAAAAATGGAAAATAAATGTTTCTGCCTTCTTCCGGTGACGACCTGATGTGACTGCGGACGTTCGGATTTGCGAAGTGCACTGCAGCTGAAGAATAACAATCATAATTGAAATTTTGAGAACCAGAAAGAGAAGCTAGGAAGTTAGATTACTGAATTTTAATATCCAATAGTATTCACAAAAATTTACTTACATTGCCTGATATTTTCTGCACATTAACTGTACCTCACTGTAACTTTCACTTTCCAAAAATCTAAAGTATGTTTTTTTTTCTTTAATATTCACTTTATTCTAATATATATATATAGCATTTACATTAGGTACATGGAGAGGAATGCAACAGGTCGTTCAATTTATTTAATGTTTTATTATTTAATATTTTTCATCGTTTTTTTAATGTTAGGATCACAAAATAATGGTATATTCTTTGAGACATTTACCCTAGCTAGAAGATGAAAAATCTAAATTTTATATGCTGAACCTGAATATTTTAAAACGTGCATGAATTTCATATAACAGACATGTTAATTTTGTAAACTGACGGTCATAAGCATATAAAAATACATCTCCCTTACCAGCAAGGATACAAAATTATGACTGCAGAACATTAACTTACAAGATTGGAAATATACAGCTAACGTCACCTGTTACAGTCAAACCATTTGAAATGGGCGGGAACAAATTGAAGCGGACGTCTGAGAAAACACTGTATTGAAACTGTTGTTATAAGAAGCGTATTTTTAATCCACCTCGGCATTTTTAACTTTCTATATCAGTTGATAGAAAACATTTTATTTCATTAATAATAGTCATTTTATTTCATCAATAATAATCGGATTCCCATCCGAGAGAGATTATACGCAGGGCAAAACATACATGTATTGTCCGATGACTTGTGTAATGACCCCCCGGTCATTATTCTACGTAGAAAAATGACCCTTTTGCCTGCAGAATAAGTGTCATTTTCATAAAAATGAGCACACTCCACATGAAGAAAAGTGACCCCTGTAGAATATAGACCCCCTTGTAAATTAATTCTTTTTAGTGTATTTTTTATTATTTTTTATTTTTTGTGAAATGGTCTTTACACTATTGTAATTTTTACTGCTGCAGTTTACAGAAAGTAACAGAAATTATAATTCATACTCAAATAAACTTAAAGTGAAAGGGGTATATCTTTGAAAATAAAAATCCTTCAGTTATAACAAGACATTGACGTATTGCATTGGGGTATGGTTGTCATCTTAAAGGGGCATGGTCACGATTTTAGTGAGCAATTATTTTTCCGATTTTAATGATCACAATGCTTTAGTAAGGCATATTTAATAGGCAACCAAAATTTGAGTGTCATTCGTTGAGTCATAAGCAAGTTACAGAGCTTGCAATTATTTGCTATGTAAACAAAGCCTTTGTTTACATTTTGAATGTGGAAGTGAAAATTCCAATTTTAGACCTAATGAATGTGTTAAACATAAGGAACTGTTTATTTATGCTTAAAATGAATAAGAAGATAGACAAATCAGCTTGAAAAAGATTGTTTACTGGTAGATGTATATTGAACCTAGGTAAACAACAACAGGGCGCGAGCCTTGTTTACATGACAATGAATTGTGAGCCCTGCATCTTGCTTTTAACTTCACAACAGACCCTCAAATTTCATTTGATCAGTAGAAATGCTTTCCTTAAGTATTGTAAAACATGAAAACAGAAAAATAGAATTTGACAAAAATCGTGACCATGCCCCTTTAACAATTACATTTACATATATCTATGGTGTTCCGATAGTGCCACTTCGACCTCAGGGCGAAGATGCGAAGTTGAAAAGGCGATAGTGCGAAGGCGAAGGAGCAAAAGTGCGAAGATGTGATGCCTAAAGTGCGAAGGTTCGAAGGCGAAGGTGCGATATTACTATCGCTCCTTCCCAACTTTGCAGTCTGGCCTTCGCATCTTCGCACTCTCGCCTCGCCTTTTGTGATTGCATTCAGCAAGTTTTTGGTTTTTGTTTTTTTATATAATTTATTTCTTTTTAAGAAACAGACATGCAAAACAGACATTCAATCATACACACACACATACACACTTATGCATAAACACTGAAATTTATAATTTTGTGGTTACTTGCTTACATGGGAAACAAATTAAGTATAGAAAAAAAATATTCATGATACAGTGTAAAAATCAAAGTACTGAAGTACTGAAAGCCGGGCTCTTTTGGTGTGTCTTTATGCATATTGTGTAGTAGAGACTGAAAATCTCTCTCTCTCTCTCTCTCTCTCTCTCTCTCTCTCTCTCTCTCTCTCTCTCTCTCTCTCTCTCTCTCTCTCTCTCTCTCATGCTTTTAATGTCGGCAAAGCATCAGAGAGCGACCAAATTTTGTAAGCGGCTATAAACAAAAAATATGTCTGTCTAGTAGAAGTTAAAAAGTTTAACAGTTGCTGCCTTGTATTTTGCAACAAGCATTATATATTCAATCCCCGTTTCTTCATCGCGCAGCAAAGTAGTTCATGGGAATTCATGCACATTGTATGTGTCCAAAATGCATAGTAATGTTTTAAAAACACGTTATTAATAAGAAAACTAAAAAAGATAGACAATTCATTCGAAATTTAAAAAAAGAAACTAAATGCCAACACTTTTGACAAAACGTGGCTCTTTGTGTAACTATTTGGTATAGCCGAAGCTTTACCTTGACGCTGTTTGGTTTTTTTGTTTATTTCTGCTATTTATAATAACATTGGCGATTTGCCTGCCTATAGCCAGGACTCTGCTTTCAGCAGAGCCCGGCTAAAAATAAATCAGATATCAGCAGCCAAGATATCTTTCCAACTATCCCATAAGTTTTCAAAATATTGTAGTTTACCAGTTTGTATTGCAGCATATCTTTCAATATTGTATTTTAGTTTTAAGTGATAAAGGAAACCGATCAGACATGGTGTCTTATTTGACATAAGACAACAAAAAATATATTGTTTCATATACAGAATTATAAAATTAATTACTTTGTAATAAAATGACAATGGAAGTTGGCCATGTATAATATTAGACATATTAAATTCAATTCTTTCAGAGGTCTTTCTATAAATGTATAAACTAAGTCAACTCCACAGGGTATGTATTTTCTCACAGGAAATAAAAACATGTATTATTGTTTCCACAAAACCCACATGTGTCAGTATTTTTAATATTGATTTTTTTAAGGTAGTATCCAACATGAAGAATTTTGTGTAAAATTCTAAATTGAAGCCATTGTACAGAAGAATCTTTGGTAGTTTTAAAACAAATCTTAAAAATATCATATACAGTAAGATCTTCAACATTATAATCAACCAGATCTGTTTTCCATCTGGTTACAGCAATTGGAACAACCACATTTTTGTTCAAAACATTGTAAATAAATTTTGTACACTTTTCATGGAGTATGATTGTTTGGAAAAAAAAATGGTATACATGGATTAGGATTTCTTTGAACAGAAGTCCTGTCAATGTTAGACATTTTAAAAAACTTAAAAATTAATACTGTTGTATTGCATTATACATATATTCTTGAGATTGTATTTACATTTAAATTCTTCATAACTTAAAAAATTACAATTTTCATCATAAAAATCTTGTATGACCTTTACACCATTCTTGTACCAGGTTTTTATGAAAACATATTTATTTGCTATGAGTATTTTTGAATTGTTCCACACAGGAGAATTTAAAAGATTATCTTTTGCCTTTGGGTGATCAATATAGGTAATAATAAAACATAACTATGAATTTAACACATCTTTCCAAAAATTATTGTTTACCTTGTGTAAACATTCAATTACAAAACTATCACCAAAATGAAACAAATTCTGTAAAAACTAATTTCCATAAATGGTAAATAAAAAATCCATCCATGGTTTGTGTGATTTTGTAAGCCTTTTTATCCATGAACATTTGAGAGATATTATAAAATTGTTAATGTCAACCATTTTCAACCCTCCTGATGAATAGTCCTGTGTAAGAACTGACCTCTTAACTTTATCAATCTTAGATTTCCAAAGAAATTCAAACAAAATTTTATTAAGGTATGAAATTGTTTCTTTCTTTGGATTTGGTAGTGAAATGAATAAATGATTTAATTTCGGTATGAGCAAACTTTTAATAACAGTAATTCTACCAATGGGAGTAAGAATTCGTCGTTTCCATTGCTCTACCATAGCTATACTTTTTGGAATTTGTAAATTATAATTCATATCGACAATATTATGAAGATTTACTGAGAACTGAATTCCTAAAAGGTTGAATGTTGTTGACCCCCAATCCAATTTCCATCTTGTGTGATGATAAACCTGATCTGAAATTTTTTTTGATCCAATCCAAATAATCTTTGTCTTAGATGTATTTATTTTAAGATCAGAAAAACTAGAAAAAAATTCTATGGTTTTAAGAGCTGCAAAAAGAGATTTTGGCGAACCATCAAGGACTAGTGAAGTGTCATCTGCATATTGTGATATCTTATGTTCAATATCATTAATAAAAATACCTTTAATATCTTTGTTTTGTTTAATAATTATTGCTAAAATTTCTGCACACATGATAAATAAATATGGAGCAACAGGGTATCAGGGTATCATTGCCTGCATCCCCTTTGTACAACAAACTGTTGTGATAAATGGCCGCACTGTAAAATAGCAGCATGGAAGTTTGTATTTAAAATCTTAATCCACTGAATAATATTTTCTCCAAAGCCAAAATATTTAAGGACTTGGTATATGAATGACCACGACATAGAATCAAAAGCCTTTTCAAAATCTATAAGTATTAAAAGACGAAGTATGTTTTTGAACTCAGTGTAAGATAACAGGTCATATATAAATCTGGTATTTTCTCCAATGTATCTTCCCTTCATAAATCCAGACTGTGTATCAGATATTAAATAATCTAATACTTTCTTAATTCTAAAACTAACACAACCTGAAACAATCTTTTACAAAACATTTGAAAGAGTAATTGGTCGCCAGTTTTTTAAAAACTGTCTAGGCTTATCACCTTTAGGTAGACATGAGATGATTCCAAGCCTCTGTGAGATGGGGAGTTCCTTCTTCAAAAATATACAGTTAATGGCTCGTACAACAAAATTTGTAATATCTTTCCGAAAAAATTAAAAAAATTCAGCAGTGTACCCATCACTCCCAGGAGATTTGTTGTTCTTCATATGTTTTATGATATTTAATACCTCTTTTTCTAAAAAAAAACCATCTTCTAGACCATTTGACAATTCATTTTCTAACTTAGGTGAATTGTAATTAAAAATAATATTATCTAAATCAATCCTTACTAAATTTGTGTCCTCACTTGCATATAAATTTTCATAGTACTTCTTAACATAATCTAGTATTTTTTCTTGCTCATATACCCTTCCAATACCCTCAACTTCAATTTTTTTTATTGTTTTGTTTATATAATTTCTAGATTCCTAATTGCAAAAATATTTTGAAGGTTTTTCGCCTTCCTTCATCCAATGGGCACGAGACCTTATCATATGTCCAAACAACTTTTCCTTGCGTAGCTTTTCAAGAGCACTTTTTTTTCATCCAAAATATTAATATCAACAGTAGAATCTGATTCCATACATTCTGTTTCCTGGACAAGATTTTTTTCAGTATTATTTCTGACCTTTTTTCTATATGTTGAATAAGAAATAGTCACCCCCTTATTTCCATCATTAACACCTCAAAAAAAAGACTTTCATCAATACCATTTTTACATTGAAAATCACAACTCTCTATATTATCTAGATATTGTTTACTAATTGACTGAATAGTTTCTTGAACTTTTATTACATATTCTTTGTCAGACAGAAGAGAATTGTTAAACTTTCAAAGCCCACACCCTTTGGTGAAGGTATTAAATTTTATCTCAAGCAAAACAATGGAGTGATCAGACCTGTAACCCGGCTTAATGGAACAGTTTTCAACTAAATTTGAAAGTCTATCAGAAATAAGAAAAATATCAAGACGACTTTGTTTCAAAGGATTTTTCTTGCGCCATGTGTAAACTTTTTTGTCTGGATTTAGAACTCTATAATAATCGATAAGTTGCAAATTTTCCATAATTTCTAAGACTTTACTACGAGCCTTAGGGTTATTAATTCCAGTGTAATTACAAGTATCAAGCGAAGGATTTAGAGTTAGGTTAAAATCACCACACAGTATGAAATAATCATTGTTAAATTCTAAGAAAATATCTCTTATATTTTCATAAAAACTACGGGTTTCAATATTAGGCCCATATATATTGATAAGTGTTACTTTGTTTTCTTCAATGATTAGATCCAATGCAAGCAAGTTACCGTCTGTGTCCTTTTTTTCTCTTAGGATTTTGAATTCAAAATTGTTGTTAAAAAGTATGCAGACACCTCTTGAATTTGACAAATATGAATTAAAAACGCATTTGTATCCCCACTGGGATTCAATGAATGGTTCGTTTTCATGTATAAAATGAGTGTCCTGAAAACAAATGATAGAGTATTGTTTTTGTTTATAGTAATTTAAAACATCTTGACGTTTGTTAAAAGTTGCTAGCCCCTGGCAGTTCACCTTTGCTATTGTAATATTACCCGACTGTGGTATCCTAGGAAAATTGTGAAGAAACAGAAAGTAAATAAAAATGACAATTTAAAATTAAGCAAGTAACCACTTACCAGACTATCATTTGACAAATACATAAACACACATTCACACACCATACACACAATCATCGTTTTTTAAGTATGACGATCCCGATCTCGTTAGGCAATACACGTTCACAGTTCAGTTCACTTCGATCCTGATCGAATTTCCGCACCCCGCCGCATTACCAACCTCTAGTGTTTTTTCAGCTTCTTGTCAATCGAATCAAGTATGTCGAATTTAAGTCGCACACCTTGGTTATCTAACGCGAAGATCTTGCCGTTATAATACCAGGAACTTTGTATCCGTTCGTCCTTGTTCAGTTGTCGAAGGAGTTCTGCGTTCTGATGGGTAATGTGGTCGTACATTTAAAAGTGGCTTTTCACACATCTTTTGATCTGTGTTTGATTATTTTAATTTTCGAATCACTGTTCCTCAGTTTGGCAATAACGGGGCGAATCCTTCCCTGTTCCCCTGTGATACGGTGTATTTCAAGGATATCGCTGGGTTCTACGGTTACGCCTGTCGTTTGTTTCATGATGGCTATCAAGTCGGAGCGCAAGTTTTCCTGCGCCTTTTCCTTCCACCCTATAAACTTGATGTTATTTTTCTGAGAGTACTGCATATTTTGGTTTGCCTGAGTGTATGCTGTCACGGTTAGTGATTTATACTCCTGTAGGTTGGCTTTTAGATATCGTAGTTCTGCTAGCTGCTCGTGAAATTTCTCCTTCAGGTCATGCATATCCATGTTCATCCCGTCGGCTATTTCTTACGTGTGCGACTCGAATATTTTGGATTTTTCATCTATCTCTTTGATAAACTCGTCCTTCACCTGTGTAGTAACGGTAGTTGAGAGTTCTTTTGTCAGTGTATCCTTCACCTCTGTGATCACCTCTGTTATGATTTCTTTCTTGAGCTCCCCCTTTATTTCCGAGACAATGTCCGTAACAATATATTTAATGTCGTCTTTTTTCATCATTGTTGCTCGGATTTCCAACAGACTTTCTTGAATGGATTTAAGTTCATCAAAGACATCAGTATTAATGGGTTCAGTATCGGAGCTACTGGTTCTTTGTACTTTGGACGGCCTTTTGTCCGAAACATGGGCGCTTTTGATAGACGACGACACCGATTGTAAATTTATTGCACCAGTCGTTTGTCTGAAACCTTTTCACTCTTTTTTTCTAACTTTTTTTCTGGTTTATCTGATTTTTCTGACTTGTTCTTTCCTTCCATATTTACGGACATTTATTGCAAATAAAAAAAAGAATGACTAAGAAAGTTCGATGAGTAAGTACTCACGGTTTTGCGGTTAAGCTTCGTCACAGTCACAAAGAATTTTACAACTCTCCAGTAGGATTCACAGACTGTAAATCACACACCATGTACAAAATACAAATCACTACCTTTTCTACTGTTGTAGAAATATTTAGAAGCTTTAGTAACGTTTTTAAGTGACAAAAAAGGCAATTTTTGCGGAGCGCTAAAAAAACGTTAGGCCATTACCATCACGTGACCGGAAGTCGCATTCAGCATTCAGCAAGTCTTGGTCGATAACATAATATTTAATGCAGGCACCGTTCTTGCAAAGGTTTTCCGATTAATTCAGGCTATTATTGGTACGCATGCGCTGGGCCATCGCGCTTTCTATGAATGTTTATAAATATTTCAATGTGTACATGTGACATATATGTTTCCCAGTGCCTTATCATCATCTACTCCACACAAAATTTAATGTCCACCATAATTTGTGTACATATGCACTTCCAGACCTCGGCCACTTACCAGCCGTCTGTTTACCGTGGACCAAACATAGTAACATTATAATTTCATTATGCGACACTCCTTGCTCATGCATGGATCTAGAGGGGGAGAGGTGGTCCGTCCCCCTGGAAAATTCAATATTAATAATTTCACACAGTAAAAGGGGAGAGGGGGTCCGGACCCTTTCCCTTGGATAATTTAATTTTATTAATTTTATATAAATAAAATTTCCAAAATATGCCTAGGAACCCTTAAACGATAGAGAGCTCCGCAATTATAAAACATATATAATCACAGATTACAAAGCTCACCGAGACGAGGCATCACCTTTATGAGACCACCTTTATCATATCATATGAAAACCATCCTTATGATCTTGGATATTCATGGATTTTGTTTTGACATAATATCGTATATAGCATCTGTTAAAAAATAATCATATGATCATATGTAAATCAATACAATAATATAAAATTAAAAATTACAGCATCCTATCATACTTAAAATATATATCATCTAATGCCATAAAATACCGTACAAAAATTGTGAGATATGATATTGTAACGTATGATATTGTAATGATATGACATTGCATTGTGTTACACATTATTGTATTTGATCAAATTATACAATATCATAAAACATAATACAATATAGTATTAAATGAAACAATATCAAATTGCAATAAAACATCATAACATTGAAACATATGTTATTATATTTTGTATTGTACGATACTGTATCATATTTGATAAATAATATGATATTGTATTACATGATACAATATAATTTGATACAACATTGTATCATATCAAATGATACAATATCATGGGATAAAATAAAATATTATGTAATACAATTGTATTATACATACTGTATCATATGATACAATAATATATATTACAACATCATAAAATACAATTTCATGTGATATGATAATATATCATATAAACCAATATCATATTACACAATATCGTATGATACGATATTTTATAATATTACAATAGCATATATACAATTTTATTTGATTACTTTTATATTACAGAAACCAATATCATATTATACAATGCTGTATAATACAATATCATAGAATATACAATATTATATCATTGGATGCAATATTACATATTGCAATATCATACGTAATAGTATCATGTGATCAAATAATTAATTAATGATACAATATAATATTATACAATATTGTATCATATATACAATACTATACATAACAATATCATGATACAATATCATATAATAAAATATAAAAAAAAATGATACAATATTATATCGTATCATATAACGTTTTACAATATAACATATGGTATTATATTGTATCTTATGAAATAATAGTGTTTCATATCATACAATACCATATCAAAGGAATCATGTTATATCATTTAACAACAACCACATCTATCTATCAAGCAGGTTTGAGTGAGGTAGGAGATTTCTTTAGCATCCTTGATAATAGAGATGAGGCTCTGCTTCTGACGCAACCTCTGCGTTTCATTTATAATATAGTTAAATCAACTATGCAAGCTATCATCTATAAAACATGACCTGTTCCAAAAAGCTAAACCTCATCAAGCATCATAAACCTTTGACTCAGATTCAGCATTCAAGCCTGTCAGGTGCATCAGTATCATAAGACGCACCATCCATGCAAGTTTGATGAAGTTAGGACCAGTAAAAACTAAGATATTATCATCAGAGGGCCTTTAAAACTTTTACCTCCTCAAGCATCCCCAACCTATGGCTCTGATTCAGCATCCATGCCTGTCAGGTGCATCTGTATCATAAGACACACCATCCATTCAGGTGAGGTGAAGTTAGCAAGTTTGGTGAAGATAGGACAAGTACTAGCTTAGATACGGGACCAGCAACGAAAACTTCAACTAGTTCCGGACGCCTACGCCGGGGGGTATAGCATAAGTTCCGTTTTGTCTCGGTGAGCAAAAAAGCCAAAGCGCGAAGATTCAAAGGCGAGAATGCGAAGTTGCAAAGGAGAAGAAGCGACAGTAGTATCACTTCTTCGCCTTCGCAACTTAGCACTTTCGTATTCACATCTTCGCGCTTCGCCTTCGCATCTTCTATATTCTTCATACTTTTTCACTATTACAAACTGCTGAGTATGCAAGTGCATCACAGGGAATTCATGATGAAACCAAAATTATGAAAAGTTTACTCCACTGTTAGGCATTATAACCAAGCTGAAGTTAGTAGGCACTGATAACAGCCATAACGCCAGTAGAGGTTAACGGCCAATAAGGAAAAATCGTCAAAGTACTGAGAGTACTCGTACAGAAAATAAATTTTACTTTATCGTCGGCATACTTTAGTAAGTTTAGTTAATATCAAGATGATTAATGCATCAATAGTTTGTATGAGCATTGGTAACTTTGGATACAATAAAGATCGTGTGATCAAAATCAGCGGGGATATAAACCCCTAACATTGGCCCAAACCTCTTATCAACGCTTTTAGGAAAAATATTTTATTATAATCGATCAGGGTTTATTATCTCTTAAGATTTACTATAGTCAGGTACTCTTCACACATTTGCTCTCAAAGGATAAAGTCTATTCATGATCACAAATACAATATTAAAACAAATGTTTAGAATATTGATGTTCATAAATTACGTAGAGGAAAATGAAACTAACGCAAAATGATTTATTAAAAATCCTCTTCCTCAAGAAATGTAAATAAGAAGAATTCTTATTCCTACGTTACCTGCTCCCTTAGTTTTTTTCTATTGATACATGTATCATTCTAAGATACACAATTCATTCACAAATGAATATTGCTTATATTATTACAACAATTATTCTTTAATGACTATTGTTCGTTAATTATCATACAATATACTCATTGTGTATGCATCTTTCTTTATTTGCGTCATTTCCCGCCGTATGTCGACGAGAGAAGTGACGTAACTGTTAACAATCAATTTGTGGCAATGTAAGAGCGTTTTGTGTGTGCTTGCTACGGATATGAAAAATTTACAAATTCAGTTGAACAGAGTGAAAAATTAAGTAATATCTTGGATACGTGGTAACCAATTTATATTCATGGGGTATTTTTCTATGGGGGTCATTTTTCTTTATGTTAAACATGAAAATAATAACCCCTGGGTCTTTTTTCTTCAGAAAAATCCAATTATTCTTCAGCTAGGGGAGTCATTATTCTATGTCGAAAAATGACCTCCGGTCATTATTCTACGTGGGTCATTATTCTTCATTACAACGGCAAAGCGACAAAGCGAAATCTAATGCGGTCGTACTGCAGGAGTGCTTCGGCGGCATGTCTTTGATATCGGCGATGCGATGAGCCTCGGAATTTAGAGTGCTGCTGACAAAAAAAGAGTTCCATATTTGTACTGAAAAAAGCCGCTTTTTTTTTTATTTATGACAGAAATAAAACAGAAAACGTTCAAATACATCATTTTAAAGATAAAATCATTAATCAAAACACAATTTAAAGAGAAAATACATTCATCACTTGGAGACTGCACCCCGGTCGCCTGGGCACAAGTCCACCACTCCAACGACTGAGCAATGCAGACCCTCGCTTCAGTACTTTGGAGTCCAAAATCTCAAGAATGCATGGATTGATTTTAAAACAAATTTCATATTCAGAACTTTTAAGAGCGTCTCTATCGAATGAAAAAATAAGAAAAATTCAAATAAAAAAATGAAAACGACCGGAAGTGACAGCGGACGTTCGGATATTCAAAGGGCACTGCGGCCGTTTACTCTCTACCTTCTCTGAAAATTTGAAAGTCCTATCTTGAATACTTTTTGAGAAAAATCGTGAACAAGCAAAAACATAAAATCTTTAATATCTCGGTACCGGAAGTGACGACCAAACAAATCTCATGTTATTTTTTTTACAACTTTTGTCATTAATAAGATTTGAAAGTTTCATGAAAATCGGCTGAAGCATTTTTGAGAAAACATGACAGAAAAAAAAAAAATAATAATAATGATAGGGAAAAAGAAACAAAGCAATAACAGTAAGGTATTCCGTTTTTAACGGAACACCTTAATAAGAAACAGTGCGAAAACAATCAGGTCTTCCGTTGTAAACGAAAGACTTAATAAATACAGGTAAATATCTACTTAAAATGATTACAGATAGATTCCTTGGTTTATGGATTAAGTACTACACAACAAGGTAGGCTTTCACATATCAATAGTCATGATGCATGCATGACAGATTCACTTACGCAAATTTAATGCAAATCTATAATTATAAATATAGAATCGGAACCTACCGGGCATTCATACAACTTCCTTACAATTAAACTGATATTTGACAGCTTGACACTACTTGAATGAAGTGTTTATCCTCACTGTAACGTTTACTTTTACCCGCTTGAAATGATCGCACTAAAAACCAAAAGAGATATTTGATAATAAAATTTATAACAAATGTCTTTCAAACTCATATATAAGTACATAATTATACACATACATTTTTTAAATTAAAAATTCAAAATAAATTTAATTTAAGTTAAAATCACAATAATTTATTTCTTAATTCATTAAATTGGTTTTCTGTACGCCTATGGAATGTTTTATTTAAATAAATTAAATTTTTAAACTTGTTGAAAATTTAGTTTGTTCACATAAATGAGAGGTTTACAAAAGAGAAATGCAGGTTTATCATAAAAATTGAAAAGGAGTATGCATTGCCAGCATTGAGCAAATGCATTTTCCAAGGGCGGTAATGTTAACATTAAGGTTCATACCTCCGGTCCTAATTTTGTTCAGCAACGAGGTACTTCTTGAATGAAAGCTAAGCGAACTGTTTCTCTCCTGTTAAATTTTTTTGGTGTGAAGTCGGATTCATTTTTCGGCAAAATGTGTCTGTATTGTAAAACTCTGAAAATGAAATTAAAAGAAGCCTAAGGGAATTTCACAATGTTGGAAAGAGTGTACATCTTACAATTTCATTTCTTTCATTCAAATGGTAATTCAATTTTGACACTTGCTATTACAATTGCGAATCCTTTTTTCTTATATTCTGACTTAACAAGGCCGAGTACAGTTCGAGTACGCACGCTTTAGCGCAGCGTTTCATTTGCATTGTGACGTCATTTTTTTGCATAATGACGCAATTACGTTATGTCTTCAACTGGAGATATTCAGCAAAATTCGTCTAAAATAGATCGTTTGAGGCGTTAAAAGGAGCGCAGCTCGCCGGCGCGAAGCGAGCTCTACCGGCAAGGAGCTTGTGAATAGAAAATTCGGAGTAGTTGCACATTCATTCCCGGGTTTTTTTGGCGTAAGTAAATCGGACCAGTAATGCATTGTTTTAATCGTCCCAGTAGTTCCCTGTAATCATGGCAATTTTCACCACTTCACACTATCACGAGAATCAGCAAGACAATAAAAACAATATTGATATACATGTATGAGCCTACTATAGGGCATATAGTCAGTGCTCCTCTAAAGTTTACCTCAGTACACTCTCAAAAATAATCGAGTGACGTCACAAAGGTTAACACATTGATCCGATAGATTTTTTTCACACTCTCGCGAGAATCAAACAACATATATACATACTTGTGTAATTTTAGGAACATCATGCTTTTCAAGTAAATAAAACAGTATACTTAGCGTACTTTTATTTCTCAGGGGAGTTTTAATTTACAAAGTCAGACGACACCTAACCAACGTGAACTTTGACGTCACAATAAGGGGAAATAACTCTAACTAAAGTTATTGTAAATCTGCTGAAATTCCTCTCAAAATCTTGCAAAGCTAAAGAATGAGGACATTTCTACAGATATAGGAAACAGTTGTAACTTGCACTCATTTGGATGGATGCTTACATTTATTTTATTCACTATAATTACGGTAACGTTAATTTCCAGGAACGTACACATAGCATCGTTTTTTAAAGGGGGTTAGGTGGGTGGATGGCAGCCTCATCTAAAAAAAAATTCTAAAAAATAAAATGATAATTCTCAAATTCATGAAAGAAAATTCTAATACTTCAGCTCTTTAGCAGTCCAATGGTTTTGTTTTCACTTCCATTTATTAAATGCTCTCAATCCCAATGTGGGGGGATTCCATTTTCTTTTTATAATAAGATAACCAATTTTTTAGAGCGTAAAGTAAAAAAAAAAAATGTAATTAATTTTTTTTTAAAGTGGAGAGGGCAACTCCATGATAAGTCGTTTTGCTATGTGCAAATTGAAAAAAAAAATAACATGGTGGGGGGCTCCATGATAAGTCAATTTTTGTATGTAATTTTAAGAAAAAATGTCTACTGCAAAAAAGGGGTTGAACTGACGTACAGTAGTTGGCCATAAGCATGTTCCCAAAATGGTTGACGTTAACGTAGATCTCGTCATATCACCTGAAGTTTTTTGACTAACTACTTTTAACAACAAAGTAAAATGACTAGGCAAACATATATATTACTTTGTATTATATCCTAGGATATGAAATATTCTTGCAATTTTCCTCGTTTAACGATGTAAATGCTCGCAATCAATATAAAGTGAGACTACTCGAAATGTCAACTACAACTTTTTCTAGGTCACGGAAAATTCGGATTTCGTTTTTTGACCTTTGTAACCGTATTAGTATTTTTCACGTAATTTCAATGATATCAATGTCTGAAGAGTATGTAAGCCAAAGTTTGTGTTGATGCTGTCAGTCTGCTCTGTTTAATTGGGCCTAGAAGTCTGGTTATCTTTTTTAAATAAACTATTGGCGATATGTGAAGTGACGAACAACTACAGATGAGAAGAAGTCTACTTACAATTTTAATCATCACATTATACTTTGGTGTTGCTGTAAATCAATCTGTTTGATTTTTGAAAGCATGTTTTGGTTGGTTCTGGGGACTTTGAAATGGGATTCAGTCATCTCGTGAGTACCTAATCTCACAACTTTCAGATCGAGTTACGATTTTACCATTATTCCGGTCTTCCGTATTTTTAAACTTTACATAACAGTTTCGGCTGTTTATTCCGTTGATCCTTCCAGTTTTATTTATGTATTAATCCCAAATCTTACATCTGTATTACGACTTGTTTCTGTCTTCCCATACGTTTTATGTCGTTCGTCGCCATGTTGTTGTGCAGACGATAAATGTTTACCAAAGGGGAATAACTCCAAAAATAAACTCGGCAAAAGAAGAAAAAAAGTCGGAGAATCATAGGGCACATTTTTTAAATCTGGCCATCAAAGAAAAATATGCTTTATTTCCTTTTAAAATGTGCCCTACAGAAAAAAAAATGTTATGGCGGCCATTTTGGGAACGTACTTATGGCCAACTACTGTACGTTACAATCACTTTAAAAGAGGAGATAGAGTGCAATAAACATTTACATTAAAATTTTTATTATTCAAAAACATTGTATCTGAGATTGAACTATTGTTATACTTAAAACAAATCTTATAAACTGCCGCTGGTTTTAAAGTTTTCGGATTTAAGATAACTTCTTATTTGAAATTCAAAATATCCTCAAAGTATGTTAAAGGCGATTAACTCATGTAAATTTTTATATTCCCTAACGGATAACCTCGATAAACCCGAACTTATATATACCCGCTAAAAGGAGTAGATAGGTCTATAAATAATGATAGCTCTTTTTTATTGGAAGACGGAATATGTGTCACAAAGCAACTTCAAATAAAAATTTAGAAAAAGAATGTGATGTTTTAATGAATATTACGCTATTTGTTTTAAATGAAAAAAATTATCTCCTTAACCGGTACCTGGCTCTTCCAATCCAAAGATTATGCCAGAAATTAATGAAACCTCTGGCGCGCTGACCGCGCTTCATTTGATCTAAAAGTGTTCTCTAGTTTATGATACTTTAATGATAAGCATGATCCTTTTTTCTAACTTGTTAAATTTGATACCATAAAACAAGGATTCGGCTCATACACTACATAATATGTGAACCGAAAGATCAAGTCTTTGCAATTACAATATTTAAATTAATTACGGTATTACTACTTTATCACCTCTTACTACAGCATTTAACTTTGAAAGATTTGCTATATTTGAGATGTATAATTAGAGGAGATATGTGTTTTTGACAGAGTTTACTAAAGATAATTTCAAATTTCATGATTTCTTTTTTAAGTTAAATGATTTAAAACGATTAATTCTCTAATAAATACATTTTTTTTTATTTAGGCAGTGTCTTCAACAGAATGGATCACCATTTACAAAATTGCAAATCTACCTGGAAGTCGATTAAACTATACCCTTAACATCATAAACACACCGGGATTTGAACAGACAAGAGGACTCGAGAGAGATCAGTGTACTATTGCTCAAATCCGCCAGTTGTTTTCTAGAAAAAACCCTAAAGGAGTTTTTTGCATCGATGCAGTGTGTTTCATTGTAAAAGCCCCTGATGCAGGCCTTACCGCATTTCAGAAATATATATTTAGTGAAATAATGGACCTTTTTGGTAAAGATCTTGAATCAAATATTTGTACATTAGTTACATTTGCTGATGGTGGAGAACCACCAGTCTTCGCTTCTCTAAAAGAAGACAAACTTCCCTTTGGTTCTACTTTTGAGTTTAACAACTCTGCATTATTTGCAGCTAACAAACACCTTACTTCCACTTCATTGTCACCAATATTTTGGGAGTTGGGGTGTAAGAGTTTTCAAATGTTTTTCGATAAAATCTTTTATTTTAAAACGAGGAGTCTTCTCCAAACAAATTATGTTTCAGAAGAGAGAGAACAACTGAAACAGGTTATTGTTAGCATCTTTCCTCAGGTTAAATCAGGTTTATCAAACCTCTCAGAACTTCGAAACCATTTAAACATATTTCAAAAACATAGAGCAGATATTGAAAATTATAAAGATTTTGAATATGAAGTCGACGAAGTTAAACAAATTAAGTTAGAGTTAAAACCAGGACAACATGTAATGAACTGTCTTACTTGCAATATTAAATGTCACGAGAATTGTTCATGTGAAGATGACGATGAGAAACGTAACTGTAGTGTAATGAACAACGGTTTTTGCACAGTATGTACAAAGAAATGTATTTGGTCTGACCACAAAAGTTCGCGTTACACTTTTAAATATACCACAGAAAGAGTAAAAAAAACTTACAAAGAAATGAAAGAAAAATACGAAAAAGCTAAAGGGTTTAAAAAGACTCAAGAGACTATCATTCAAGGGCTTATCCGCGATGTTGAAAGTCTTTTTAATTTTGTCAATACAAGAATGAGGGAAATAGAATGTTGCAAAAGTAGACTTGAAAAAATTGCATTAAGATACGATCCACTTTCGACAGTAGACTATTTAGACCTAATGATTCAGGAAGAAGACAAAGAAAGACACCTAGGTTTTGAACAACGAATAAAAACATTGAATGAATATCGACAAATGGCCCTTTTTGAAAAAGACATTGACAATTTTAATGAGGAATTTCAATTAACGAAAGAACAAATGGCATCGTATGGAATTGCCTTAAACCAAAAGGATGCAACCAAGCAAGGAATTGATTTTATAAACCATCTTTTTTACTCGCAAACACAAGGCTCCGTATTTAAAAAAAAGTAAAAGAAAAAGGGATTTTCGTTTAGGCGCTTGTTGAGGCGGTACGGGGCACCTTTATACAGTATAAACAATAAATTCAAATATAGTTATATATTTTTGTCTCCCTAAAACCATTATCTAACAGCGTAGTGTAACGTGTTAAAGCGTTTAATACCAATCTGTAAATCACGAGTTTAAATACTGCTAAGGTTTTTATAATATTTACCTTAAGTAACCTACAACTTTTTGAAACACATTTTTGGGTCAAAAAATTCGACAGGTGTCCCATACCACATTAAGGAGAGATGAAGTAAAATAGCAAACATTTGATACCGTACCGAAGGTAGTATGTACTTGTATCTTGCAGGTAATAATTATTAGAAATAGTTTAACTATGAATTAAAGATTTTTTTTATTTCATTTCTTGCACTAATAGAAGCATCGATTTCTTAGCATAGTTTAAAACATAGTATTACTACCTGTAAAAATGGAACAACGGTCAGAATGGCTAAAAAAATTGAATATGTTGATAATTTGCTTCGAACACAACGATAAAATGTGGTGCATTGTGTTTTCACGTATATTTTTTCATTCCTTACATCATTTTTTTTTTTTCGAAAAAAAATTTAGTAAATTATATATAAGATAGACCACGTGCATCATAATAAACAAATTTATAGTTTTTTTTTTTAATTCACTTGATTCAATATTTTCATTTTTCACTTTTATTAAATGTAAGAAAGATTGAATAAGTAATAATATCTACCAACATTTTCTCGAAAATATAAAGTAGATTACGGATTACGTTTATTCAGAATGAAAAAGAATCCACCAATGATATTGAAAAACCAACTATTATTTGTTGTAGACCTTCATGGTAGTGTTATTCTTCACTTTCAAAAAAGTAGGTCAATGTCCTACCATATTTTTGGAAAATTTAAGAAAAATCCCTTAAAATTTTACACTATGATTGAGATTTTCTAAATTGTGAAAATACAAATTGCTAAACTCTTTAACAAATTAAATACAGTTAATGAATGATAGTGACATTAAATAGATATAAAGTATTAATTTTTTATTCACAATTTTTATAGGTATTCAAGTCCGAATTTCCTCTGTAATTTTTCAAATCCTTACCCATTTTTGATTTAGTAAAACAGAAAACTGAATGATGATAATGCTAAAACATTTATAGTATTAAACTAAGTATATTGACCTTTCTCTGCTGGCATAAAGTTTTTATGAGGTCAATGATCAAAATTTTATAATTTGGTGTCTTGTTATCATTTTTGAGCATTTTCAATATTTTTGTATTATGTGCCATACTATTATCTGAACGAAAAGTGAGATAAAACCAACAGAAAGATGCAAAATTATGTTGACTAACAAATAAAATCTTAACTTTAAATATTAATCTACAAGGAAATTTTTTTAGCGGAAAACTAAATCTGAAATTCCTCTGTTTTGCTAAATGTCAAACTTTTTTTTAGCCTTATGTCATAACTTAGTAAAAATATCGGATGTTGTTTCAATAATAATTCGTTTCATTCATACTATTTGTGTTTAAACAAATTTTACTTTTTAACCATCGAGATTTTAGAACCTAAACCCTGATTAAACAACGTCCTTAATAAAAAAAAAAACATTTTTTTGTTAAAAAATCATTTGCGCTTTCAACGAGACATTCTAGTAAATCGCTAAGATTGTACTTCATAACGTCAAAAAAGTTATTTTATATACTCGGTTTGGCTTTACATGATTTTGTCTTTGTTTACATACGTACCTTTGTCTTATTGACTTTATCGCATTTTTCTGCCTTTTAAAACCAGTGTCAACACGTCATCCAAGTGAAATTAGTTGACGGGCATTAAAATTAAGCATCCTGATTGGCCAATGAATGCAATTCCGAAAATAGCCAAATAAAAGGCAAATTTACTTATTCACTTCCAATCCAATGCTTCAATAACAAAGATACTGCATTATCAATGAATTTGCTTCGCTTGATTAATAATTGAGATTTTTATGTTATTGTTTATAATTTTAGCTAGATTAGTATTGTTTAAGAAAGTGTTAGACATTCAATTAGCTTTTTTCTAATGCTGAAATTTTAATTTGTCATATATAAACCACAATTGTATATTTTATTTCAAAAATCATTTAAATGATATATATTATATTTTTTCCGCTTTAATTTCATTTTGAAATTTAAATATGTGATTCCCTGATTTAACTTTTCATGCAAAATGTTCAATTCTACCATAATAATTTTGAATTAATCCCGCTGTAAACCTAAAGGGAACTCCCTGCTGTAAAAATGTAAATTTTATAACCATGACATAATGTTGCAAGGTGTCAGCTTATTAAGTATTTTTAATTTCTTCGTCCTTTTATTTTAATGACAACAGCTAACTTAACGATCTCTAATTGTCTATATATTAGCATTCAATATTATAGCATCCCTGTGTTTTACTACAAGGTGTTTTAAAGTTTTTCATGATTTATTTTAATATATCCTCCTTTGATGCTTTCAAAATAGAGTTTCAAATGACAAGAATTAGTAAGTTTATGAACATATGTGATGACATAAAAAAGACATTAGGTTTGAATTTGTATATTATATATGATTAAATGTTTTCAAAGGTTGAATGCATGAAAATAAATTATATGCAACTATTGCCATTTTATTTATTTGAAAATAATTGTCTTGAATGACTGAAAAAAAAATCACTTTCCTTCTTTTTAATACTCATACACGACTTACTTTGTTCAAGAATGATATCCCTCAACATATGTCACCGGACCCTTTTTATACGTGGAATAATAGAAAATCTAACATAATTTTGATATTTTAAACTAAGCGTAAAAAACGTGATAAATCTGATTTAGTGGGGAAAACTTATAATAAAATATTTGAAGATTTGTCGATGATTTTGAAAAACCATTAACAATACTTTTCATTCTGGTTCGTGATCTTTTCCTTACAATAAATAACTAGATGCTGTCATTAGACAGTAATACCCGCACCATGTGTTTGCCCCTAAATAACACTGTTTTGTACCAGTTTAATTCAAAATGAAGGCTATATGCAAGTTCCGGTAATACAATTAAAACTCATAATTTTCACAACAGAAGGATGCGATCCCTTCCAATATTATGATACACATCGTGACATAAGCAGCACTTTATGTGCAATTTGGGGTAGAACTGTTTGCAGTGAATTTTCAGTTAATCAATAATCTTAACATTTTATGTCATAGAAAGTATAATGGTCTACATAATTATTACAAACAAAATCAAAAATTAAATTATGCCCCCTCCCCGTGGCGGTTGCCGGTTTTAGATTTGCTTCTGTGTGCCTACATGAACATCTTCGTGTGCACAGATTTAGAGAAGGGGTGGGAGTGAGGGGTCCAGACCCCCCCCCCCCTCCCCATGAAAATTCATTTATATATCAATTGTAAAATTACCAAAAATACACCTTGGACCCCAATGCTCTTACAGACATGTAAACGCTCAAACCCATTGCGCTTCAATGTTAGGTAACATTATTTGGGGGGTAAATATTTAATCAATATTTAATATACTTTATTGTTTATCTCAATAGAAAGTATACATGTACATCACAATATGCAGGTGTCCTGCACCACCTTAAAGCTGTTATTTACCTAATAAAATAGTGCAAATAGATTTGAAGAATAGGTCATAAAAATACATGCATGTTACAAATGAATGATCTTTGTCTGAAGTTACGTACACAACACAGGTCTGCATGTCTCATTAGCGGGTACTAGTTTTACCCAGCTCTTCGATTAGATGGGTTCACGTGTATATATACATGGGTTTTGCTAAAACGCGGAACGGAAAACGGAATGGAAGGGAAAACGGAAAATCTTATCTAATGTTATTTACCTCATAGATTTGTTAATCATGCTAAAACGATATACTTTATGTACCTGTTTAATTTTTTTGAAAGATTTGCAATATTAGATTATTAATTCAAGAATATTTATTTCCTCAAAATTAACAGTACATGCATTGACCACTATATTCTGTCCCAAAATATCCTCGATTCACTTTTTGCTGTATATTTATATATACCTCAGAGTTCAAGCAATTCTCTTTTAGAAGCATTAAACATTCTCATTATTCTTTCTTTAAAACGTCCTCTCTAGCTTATCAACTGGTATAAATACACGGCTAAAAATAAAGAAGTCTACGGGGTTTTGCATTTCAACAGACCCGGATGATAGTGTTGAAAAATTGTGCAAGGTCTTCTGAGTGACTTCCAAATGGAGAAAAGATGTCAACATTTTCCATTATAAATCGTCCAAATGTGCTGCATGAATATTTTGGGATCGACAGACTATAGTCCCAATATATAATCGGAAAATCAAACCCGGCAACGTCTAGAGCTCTCTATTTGGATCATATGTATATAGCTGCTGGAATAAACAACTGCTTAGTAATGCAAACGTAAACAAAATTGCATTGCTAAAAATACTAGTTTCACAAATTACCGGTTATTTTAATGTTTACTGTATTTTAATTTTTAATGTCGTCAGTCCTACGTTTTTTTTTATTACATCTCCAAGATACTGTACGTATCGCCTGTATGATAAAAGATCGTCTAGAACACAGAAAATTCAATTTTGATGTAAGTATATACCTATACATCATATTTGAAATATAAAAATACTAAAAACAAGAGTAGTATAAGGCGCCTAGATAGGGGGGTCAAGTGAGGTCAAATCCAAAATGGCGTCGAATATTATTTAGGTCAAATCCAAAATGGCGTCTGAATAAAGGTAAACAAAGGCAGTATAGACAGAACAAGTCAAATTTTATTGAATTCAAAGCAAATAAAATGAACAAATGAACATATATACAGTGTTTAAAGGAGAAAAATGTTAATAAAGAACAAATTTTTTTCACTCGGAAACGTTTATTTCCTGATTTCACATGATGTTTCTCCGCCTTTGAGGGCTTGATCCGTGAAGAAGATCGAGAAATAATCATTGTCGTTGAACTTCGCGGCCATGGACCATTTTTCAGTGGCTTGTTCCTTCGGTCCTCCGTTCAGATAGATGTTTGGTCCCAGGAGTTTGTTGAGTTCTTTGATGTTGAGTGGTTTTTTGAGCTGAATTTCCCCGCTGATATTGTGGGTTCTTCCGTTTCTGACGAAGCAGAATTTTTTGCAATGTTCGGTGAAGAGTTCCTTGAGACTTTTGAATTTTTCTTCCGTGGCGATTTTGGGTTCGACATAGATGCTCCATGCTTCTCTTTCTTGTCCTGTGGCTGCTGCTTTCACCCATTCGTCGGCTTCGTTGAAAGTTTCTGTCATATCCTTGATGTGGGGGAGGATTTGGTCCAGTATTTCTGCGAATATTTTGACGTTTTCTGTGTTGTCCATCTTGAGTGCGTCGACTTCTGCTTCCATGAGGGCCAATTTTTCTTTAGCTTTTTGGATTTGTTCATCAGCTTTCCGTTGAATTTCTCGGATGAAAGTTGCGGCTTCTGAGGTATCGTATAAGGGAGTGGCTTGTACTTCATCTTTCATTTTCTGGTTGATATTTTCCATTTCTTTGACATGTTCTTTGTATTCTTTGAGGTCTTTTTCTTTTTCTGTCATTTTTTTATCCAGGACTGTTTCTTTATCTTGGAATTGTTTAGCATTGCTGTCCATATAAGTGAACAAATTGGCTTCCATGCGAGTTATGTAGTCATCCTTTTGTTGGAGTTCTTTTTCTTTTTCAGCCAGTTTTTTCTCCATTTCGATGGATTTTTTTACGTAATCGATGTATGGAGATTCGATTTCGATTTCCATGCGTTTCATTATTTCTCTGTTTTCTTGGAGATTGTACTTCAATTCCTGCAGTTCTTTTTCTTTTTCATCCAGTTTTTTCTCCAATTCCTTGGATTTTTGTACGTAATCGAAGTCGATCCAAGTTTCCATTTCGCATTCCATGCGTTTCATTATTTCTCTGTTTTCTTGGAGATTGTCCTTCAATTCCTGCAGTTCGTTTTCTTTTTCGGTCAGTTTTTCTTCCAGTTCAGCTTTTTTCATTTCTGCTCTCTCTAGTTCGTTTTCTATTATCCAATTGAAGGTTTTTAGTTTTTTGTACTCTTCCTCGGAGAAGAATAGGGGAGGAGCTTTTTCTAGTTTGTGGATTTTTTCTTGCAGGTTTTCGACTTCTTCTTCCAGTTTGTCTATTTCTTTATCCTGTTCGTCATTTTCTTTTTCTTGTTCTTCAATTTCTTTTTCTTGCTCTGCGACTTCTTCTTTCAAATCCTGAATTTTCTTAGTGGCTTTTTGATTTTCTTTGATGACCTTTTGTAGTTCTTCTTTGGTGATCTGCAGTTCCGTTTCCACGTCTATTTTCTGTTGTAGTTCTGCTTCAGCCTCTTCCTTCATTTTTTCTGCTAGAATGACGTCCAATTTCAGCCTGTTGAACTCGTTTTCTGGGTAATAGTAATCCTTGAGCAGGTCTTGTATTTTGTCGTAGAGGGATTTTGTGCCTGTTCCGGGTCCAAAGGTTCCTGTCACTAAGTGAGGGTTCTTAGCCAGTCTTCTTTTTTCCTGGATGACAATCATTTTGTAGAATTCCTTGTCTTCCTGCTTTTCTCTTTTCAGTATGTCTAAGTAAGTTTCTCCGCCATCATTTCTGGGAGGCTTTAGAAGAAAATCTGGTTTTTCTTCTTTTTCTTTTTTCCCGGCGAATGAGAATCCCAAAAACTGCCTGTCTGGTTCAATCTGAACCATTTCTTCTTCTTTTGGCTCTTCTTTGATTTTCTTTTCCTCTGCCATGTTGCTGAATTTCTCTCTGATTTTTTCTACTATAAGGTTCTGAAGGATGTCCATTCAATGGTGTGAGGAACTGAAGAGAAACGCTGTGTTATATACCCTCCGTGTACGTGACTTGAGTCAATGCAGCTGCGACGTAAACAACACCTGTGTGACCTCGCTAGCTCTGTGTACGTGTTTGGAGTCAATGTAGCTGCGACGTAAACAACAGCTGTGTGACCTAGACAGCTGTGTGACCTAGATTATAATACTCTGACGTAGCTGTCTAGCGACCTTGATATGAGTTCGTAAACATGTTTTGATGAATATAACTATAGCATTATTAAATATTTTTTTCATTTTGGATCCTTCCCTTGAAAGCGAGAGAGATGAATGTAGACGAAAGCATTTTGTTGAATAAATCTCGTTTGTTGAGATATAAGAGAAAGCGATTGATTGATGAAAATTTAAAACTTTTAAAGAAAAAAAAAGCGGTCAGAAAAGCTGTTAAGAAAAAAGTGGTTTCTGACTTTTACAACGTTAGATTAGACAGGGGGCGACAATCTCGCAAATTTAAAGTGAAACAAAATGTTTATACGGTCAGCTTTCGACCTTTCCCTCAGAAATCAGATAGCGGTTTTGTGAAACGTTTATTGAGCGACATGTTGAAAGAAGTGAAAGAGCGCATGCAATGTAATCCTAACGATTATTTGAGATTGAATTTGCGCCATCCCTCTTTAGATTCTGAGATTTGGTATGAATTTACTCAATCAAAGAATTTGAACGAAGCTACTATTTTGAATAAAGTTCAGGCAGTGCAGCAATCGAAAAAAGATTTTACTATTACGGACGGATCTGCTGAATTTGAATTGTTTCACGTCAAATATCCTCAGGGAAGCGGAGGTCAAAAAGTCAGACATCTACATGCTAATAAAGAGAAGTTTAAAAAAGGAAAAAGATCTGTATTGAAAATTAAAAATGTAGGTGATCATCTCTGTCTCCCTCGAGCTATTGTTGTAGCTCGGTTACACAGCCAGCGCCCCTCGGATCCCTTGGAATTGCCCCGTTGGAAAAAACAGTGGGATCGTATTAAAAGGAATGATATTCTTTCCCCCCAGCAGAAAAAAGAAGCTTTAGAGTTGATGAAAAAAGCTCATTGTGATGCTAATTTGCCCTGCGGTCCCTTGGAATGGAACAAGTTACAAGAAGTATTGCTTCCTGAATATCGATTGAAAATATTTCAATTTAAAACGGTCTCTTCTCGACTGAAATTAGAGGCTATTTACAAAGGAAAAGGAAATGGAAAATGTTTGAATGTTTTGTTGAATGATGAACACTACGATACTATTTTGTCTATGCCTGGATTGACCGAAAAGCAATATTACTGCGATTATTGCGGTGTAGGATATAGTCACATTGAAGATCATAGAGTCAAATGTCCTTACCTTTGTTTCTTTTTGTTTGGGGGACACCCCATGTATTTCCGATGGGAGTAGCATTGTTTGTTCTGATTGTAAGGGGTATTTTAAAAGCAAGATTTGTTATCAGAGACATTTAGAGTCTTACAGTAAAAACTCTGAAACTAGTGTATGCAGTTTAATGGATCGATGTTCTCACTGTCAAAAATGGATGAGTAAAAAGTTACTCCCTTATCACAAATGTGGGGACGGAAAATGGTGTAAGATTTGTAGAGAAATGGTCGAGAAAGATCACCAATGTTTTGTTCAAGTCAAACCTACTCTGAAAGAGAGAGGGAAAAAACTTCAAATGTACATTTATTTTGATTTTGAATGTACTCAAGAAAATGGAACTCACGTCCCTAATTTATGTGTAGCTCATCGTGTGTGTCAGTATTGTGATCATTTAAAGGTAGATCAGCCCTGTTCTCACTGTGAACATTTAGGCCCTCGACGCCATTTGTTTCGTGGTTCTGAAACTTTGAAACAATTCATGGAATGGCTTTTTCAGGCCCAGCCTCACGCTACACAAAAAAGTCAATCTCAGCTTTTGCACGAAGGGGCCATTGTCATAGCTCACAATTTCAAGGGATACGATGGGCAATTTATTTTGAATTATTTGGTGCATACTGCATGCATAACTCCCTCGGTGATCATGAATGGAACTAAGATTTTATCGATGGAAGTTCTTGGTTTGAAATTTATAGATTCTTATAATTATTTGCCTTTTGCTTTATCAAAAATGCCTTCGGCTTTTGGATTTGAGGAAATGAAGAAAGGATATTTTCCCCATTTTTTTAATACGGAGCAAAATCAGAATTATGTGGGTCCCTATCCCCCCGCTTCTTATTACAATCCTGACGACATGACTTGTTCTGGACGAAAAGCGTTTTATGATTGGTATCGGCAACAAGAAGGCAAATTGTTTGATTTTCAAAAAGAATTCGTAGATTACTGTATCTCTGACGTAGACATTTTACAACGATGTTGCGCTCAATTTAGAAAGACCATACAGAGTTTGGTACAAGTCAATCCTTTTCAAGAAGCCATTACTTTTGCCAGTACTGCTAATTTAGCCTATCGAAGAGGATTCATGCCGGAAGACAGTATTGCCATCATACCGAATTTGGGATACGACCCAGCCCGACAATTTTCAATGAAAGCTTGTCGATGGTTAGCTTGGATGAGTCGAGACGGGCGAAGGATTTATCATGCTAAAAATGGGGGAGAAATAAATTTAGGGCCCTATACCGTAGACGGGTACGATCCAGAATCGAATACCGTGTACGAATTTCATGGATGTTACTGGCACGGTTGCCCTCAATGTCATTCTGATTTACAGAATGAAAATCATCCTCATCGAGTCGATTGTACTTACGGGACGTTGTACGAACAGACTTTAATTAGAGAACATCATTTGAGAGAACAGGGGTATAAAGTAGTTTCTATTTGGGAACACGATTTTGATTTGGAAATGAAAAATAATTTTGAATTGCAAGAGTTTGTGGGAAATTTAAATTTTCAAGATCCTTTGAATCCTAGGGAAGCTTTGTATGGGGGGCGCACCAATGCCACGCGTTTATTTTGTACCGAGGGAGACATGAGATATGTAGACGTTTGTTCTTAATATCCTTTTGTTTTGAAACATAGACCTTTTCCCATGGGTCATCCAGAAATCATCACGGAGAATTTTGAGGAGATTTCTAATTATTTCGGGTTGATTCAATGTCAGGTTTTACCCCCTCGGGGTCTCTATCATCCCGTTTTACCCTATCGTACCGGAGGAAAATTATTGTTTCCCTTATGTCGTACTTGTGCCCAAAAACTTTGTCAAGATCCTCAGTATCGCTGTCAACATACAGATTCTGAACGCTGTATCACCGGAACTTGGGTGACTAGCGAACTTCAAAAAGCCTTAGAATGCGGATACCAGTTAAAGAAAATTTACGAAGTATGGCATTTTCCAGAAAAAAGTCAGGATCTCTTTCGCAGTTACATTGACACGTTTTTGAAAATCAAACAGGAAGCCTCTGGATATCCCCCCGATTGCGAGACCGAGGAACAACGGGTAGCTTACATCCGCGACATATTTGATCGAGAGAAATTGATGTTGAACCCTATAGAAATCGAGAAAAATCCCGTGAAACGAACTATTGCCAAGTTATTTTTGAATTGCTTGTGGGGAAAATTTGCTCAGCGCCTTCAATTACCTAAAATTGAATATTTGAAAGAAGAAGAACAATTGACGAGAATGTTACAGGACAGCACTCTTGAAATCAAAGGAGTTGAGTTATTAAACAACTTAGAACAACCCGAACGAGATTTGATTTTAATTAATTATCTGGAAAAACAAGATTTCATCGAAGACTGCCCCTTTGGAAACGTGGTGTTAGCTGCTTTTACTACTGCTCATGCTCGTTTACATTTATACGACACCTTAGAAAAATTAGGAGATCGGGTTCTTTATTTCGATACCGACAGTATTATTTATCAACACGTAGAAGGGTTGTATAATCCTACTATAGTCAATAGTTTAGGAGGATGGACCGACGAATTGGAGGGAGGTCATATTACCAAATTCATGTCTGGTGGCCCTAAGAATTATGCGTTTGAAACAGATACTGGAAAAAGCGTGCAAAAAGTCAAAGGCCTTACTTTGAATCATCGAGCTTCTCAAATCGTAACCATGAAGGCTTTAGAGAAAATGATTTTTAAAGAATTGGATGAAGTGACGGTCACTTATCCTCATAAAATCCAGAGAACCAAGAGACATGAATTATTGACCAAACATTTTACTAAGAAATATCAAATTGTATATGATAAACGGCAGATCATTGATGATTTTAAGACTCTTCCTTTTGGTTATTAAACTTGTTTGTTCGAATAAAATATATGAAAAAATATCACCTCTTGTTTTTTTCTTAGGACCAGAGTCCTCTTTATATATGATAAAATAATAAACAATGGATTTCAAATGCAAAAAAAACTTTAATTGGAAACTCAGCAAACAAACATACAACATATTTACATGATTTTTTGAAAGACATTTAGTAATGAGAAAAAAACATATTTACCATTAATGATTAAAGAATCCAAAAAAACTTCACATATATACACAGATTGATTTTTTTTCTCACACGGATTTCACACGGATTTCACATATTTTTAATTCTTTCCATGACTCTGCAGACTTGGAGCAGTTTCAGGAGTTCCTTGTTGTTCCCAAGCATTTTCATTTTCAGGTAAGACTGGTAGAGTAATTGTTTTTTAGCAATTCGTAGTTTTTTCCTACTTCTTTCTTCTTCTTCTTTTTCCTCTTCTCTTTTTCTTTTCTCTCCTGCCAAACGGTTGACCATTTTGCTGTATGTTTCGCAATTCAGCCATAATCCCGTCAATTCTTCTTTGGCTTTCCCGTAATCCGTACAAATTTTGTAAACCCCGCTTACTTTGTCTGCTTTGGCTCCCTCGATTTCCTCCAGCTCCTGTTGACTCATGTTCTCTACCAATTTGTCCGTGTCGATTTCTTCTCCCATCCATTGCATCTCGTTCCAGTCACCGTCCTCTTCAGTACCAGTGAGATCATTTAATATTTCTTGGAAATCGGATGCGACCACTTCTAAGGGGGTTTGATCAGTTCCCTCCTCCATTTTACTGCTCACCAGGAAAATTTCTGTCTCCGCCTCTTTTCCTTCTTCTTCTATTTCCTCCTCATCTGTTTCTTCTTCTTTCTCTCTTTCTTCTCCTTCTTTCTTTTCTTCTTCTTCTTCTTCTTTCTCTCTTTCTTCCTCCTTCTCTTCTTCCTTCTCTCCTTCTTTCTCTTTTTCTTCCTCCTTTTTTATCAAATAAAGTTTCTCTGGTTCCATCTTCTCTACTTCCATCGGTTCAAATATTGAGGGAGGACATTCGACTTTTGGCATCAGGTATCCAACACCGCCGTCCGCTAAGGGTACCGCGATTATAGCTCTTATCTCTTCCATTTTATTGTTGCGTTTTACTTTACTGTGGCACTTCCCCATCCAAATTGTGACGAATAATGATTTGAGCTGTCTTTTTATATGCTATCAATAACGAAAGTAGTTTGCTTCTCGGTACCGGACTACGTGACGTGTCACAGCCAGGTGTTTCATTCACTAGCTGAACTAGGGTGACCTCTCTTGCCAAGTCTGATCGTAACTCTTACAGCATTGACCTTTGTGCGTTTTAGGCTTTTTATAGTTTTCTTTGAACCATCGTCTCACGTAACGATCTGTTTGTTTTGGTGTCCAGTGTTTAGGAAATAATTGTTTTAATACTTTACGGCCTCTTCTATGACGATGATGTAAAAAATAGACACAATATTCCCCGCACACTTTACTTGTAAAATCTTGATAACGTCTTCCATTATATATCATGTGATGACTGTTTCTTTCAATAAATTCTTCAATTTCCTTATACAAGGGGGGAAATCCATAAGAATCGAAATATTCTATCGTATCTCCGTCTAAATATAAACACACCCAATGAGCTCCCGGTTGATCTTGAGGATCTGTGTTTATGACCATGGCTTTTTCTTTAAAATTTAAATGTTTAGGAATTATATCTAGGGCATAGACACCTGCAAAAGAAGATCCTAAATCTGGCTTTAAGACTTTTTTCAATTGATAGGTATCCATTTTTTTTTAAAAGTCAGTGCTGACTTCTCTTTGTTTGTTGATTTCTAGCACGTTATCAAATTCAGCGTAGACTAAACAATTCAGAGTTTCTGCCGTGTTTTCTGCAAATTGAATTTCGATTCTCAAATTTCCTGTTTCAATGAGATGAAACTTGTCTAGCTGTGCCTCCTGATCTTTGGTGAAATCTATACAACATAGGTTTAGCCGTCTTTATACTCGTCGAAAGTAATTCCTAGGGCCCAATCGGCACCGAATTTTCCCAGTCCTTGATACAGACTCAAGTAGGATCTGAGATACAAGTCGTTCTCGAAATCCGGCTCATAGGGTCGGGTACTGATGGTTTCTCCGTTAATGGTGACATCTAATCTTTTGACTTTGGCGTTTTTGAAATTGAACGGGTTTTTGTTGGATGTGCCATTGAAAGCGTCATTAGCTACCAGACCCAAAACGATTCGTTTTGGCATTTGCCCTTGAAACAGATGATCGCTGATTTTGGATTGGGTTCCTGTAGGAATGGTGAACGTTTTAACGTCTACCCGTCTTAGGGGATACTTGGCCGTTTCTACGTTCAACCTCTCGTTGACAGTATTTAACACGGCTGCAGTAGGTCTGACTTTTCTGACCCACAGTAACACGTTCAGAAGTTTTATTTTTCCTGAACTCCCTGCATAAGTCATCATGTGAAAATCAGATTTCGTTCGGTTAAATCTCAAACGAATATCTACTCCGTTGGGAATGAATTTGTCCTGTTGAAAGAGATCTAGATACAGACGATCGATTAAAGTAATCTTTTTGCTGTTCTCGATGACATTGCGACGCTTTCTCAACCCGTCGTTTTCAGAATCGGCTGGGTAGGACAGTGCTATATTTGCAGGAGTTATGGTGATTTTGTCATTAACGGCAGTATATTCCCTTTTACCTAGAGCTGCAGCCGCTACATTACAATCATCCATATGTCCTGCCGTGTCTTTTTCCCACAGACTGCAAGCAAACATTTGAGAGTCTAAGGTTTCGGGTCTGTAAGAAAGTAATTTCTCTAAATAGGCTTTGTAAGGATAGGTATCTGTTCCTGGGGTAACGATTTTACCATTCAGAGTGAGATCGATTTCTGAGAACAAGGAATGTATGATGTTATTCACGGGAGTGGAAGCGGAATTAGCTCCCGTTAAAGCAGCGCCATCGCTTTTGGTGAATTTACAAACTATTTGTAAATAAGTCTGTGAGAGATCTATGTATTCGTCTCCCTGTCCCTGAATATCGAATTCAATGGGGGCTGTATCGGAATCGAGGGTACTGGGAATGGGATAATATTCCATCCATTTCGATTCTTCCAAGGCTATGTTGGTGGGGGGAACCTGGAACAATTCTAAATTGTCCATCCCACACATGCATGACTCTCTGTGCATCATTTTTGAAGGGTAAAAAGTGTGTGTGCGTGACTTTTGAATTAAGCTACTCGACTGTCTAGGGTGAGGGGTCTGACTCTCTTTTTATAGGGAATTGGTCAGTCAAAAATATCCATGAGTCTTGCTTTTTTACCTGTTCCCACTTTTATTGTTCTTTTTCTTTTTTTAGTAGGTCCTCCCTTCGCTAGAATTGGTAATGTTTTCCCTAAATTTTGTTCTGCTTTTTGAATGCCTTGTATGGCTCGGGCAACACTCGCTTCTTTTATATTTTTTCCTTTAAGGACATCTATGCCTGTTTTAGCAGCAGTCTGTATCGCTTGTTTAGTTCCTTCTTTAATGATTTTTTTAGCGCCTCTTTGAATTCCTCTTTTTATTCCTTTTTTAATTCCTCTTTTCATTAGGGCTTGAGTCCCCTTTTTAAATAATTGAGGGAGTTGTTTTATTCCTCCTTTGACTAGGTCACTGACTACTCCTTCGCCTCTTTGTTTTCTTCTTCTTCTTCTTTTTCTTGTCCCACTACCCCATTGATTTGGCATTAGGAGATTAACTTTTCGTTCAATAGCTGAGGCTAGCTTATTTTTTATCATTGGTATCACTTTACTACTAAGCACTGAACCAATGATAGGAGATCCCATAAGGGGAAGTTTTTGTCTTAGAAGACTATCTGCTAAAGGAACAGCAATATTTTTAAGTCTATTACTACTCCTGACTCTTAAATTATGTAAAATGGTATCTTTACTGGTGTTCAGACCTTGAGTTAGGGCATCTCTGACTCCTACCCCACGCATAAAGGCATTTTTACTGACGTTAAAACCTTGTTTTAGGGCATCAGTCACGAAACCTCGTCCCGTTTGTTTGTTTTTTTTCTTTCTTATCAAACCTCCTACAAAATCTCCGAGGAGAGGTGCTAAGGCACTGGCCGCTACGGACCCTCCTAATTTAAGGAGAGTACCTAAGCCTCCGTGACCTTTTTGGCGTAATAATCCGCTATAAACATCCATGAAGACTGAAAAATATACTTAGTGATTTCTCTTTTTATATCATTTTGAATTAGGGTCTGTTTCTATATCTGTATCTTCTTGCTACTATTCTTCTTCTTCCTCTCCCTCGTTGAGGGAGTAATCTAGAAGAAATTTTAGAAAGTGCCATTCCTGCTACCGTGGGGGCAAGAGCACTCATTAGAGCTGGTATAAATTGTACAAATCCTCCTTTCTGACCCCTTCTTCTTCGTCTATGTCTATAGGCCATGTTGATTGATAATGAGGTCAAATTGTAAATAACTCTCTATTTATATACTCTCAGTATCGTCTTATACATTCAATACACCAACTAAATATCAAAATTGTCGATATCGTTAGAGTAACAATCAGAATCCACAGCTCCATGTTTAATAGGCTTTTTTAAAATGAAGTTTTACCACCGTTCTTCCACTTAAAAAAGGAAATACGGTTCCTAAAGGAGTTCTGATCTGAATTTCAATCGTGTCAAAATGTTTCTTACTCAATTTCAAATATTCTACTCTTCTGGGTTCCCACACATTTTGGTAATTATCCCAATTGGGTGGGTGAGTTGCGTAGATGGGGACTACTCTCATCAATTTTAATTGATTAGATCCTACGATCTGGGGTTCTACGACGTCACAGTAGATGAATAATTGTTTCAGGTTTACTGATAAGTCAAGGCTGTAACGAGGATGATAAGCCACGTTGATCCATTTGGTATGACCAAACCCTATCGCTTCATCTTTTTTTCCCTGAGCTTGATTGTACATTGTAGCTAAAGCAATAAATTTGCCAACGTCATGGTTACTTTCAAGAAAAAGAGCAGCATCATCAAATCCCAATTTATAAGCTAAGGAGATAGGAAAACGAATGGCAAAAAGGCATTCTTCACGTAATTTCCTTCCATTGATATGATACTCTAATCGGTCAAAAGTCTTGTCGTGAAACAACTGCAGATTATTGTTAGATAGTATTCTCTCTTCTATTTTTTCTGTTTGTTTAGCTAATTGTTTTCTTGCCTCGTCTGCACTTAAACTTAATATCTGTTCTTTTGTCAATCTTTGTTGTGGAACACCGCCACCACACTGTATCCACAGTTTTCTAAACGTTCGTAGAAGAGCCAGATTGATTTCATTAATCAGTTCGTCAACATTAGCATACTCTCCACTTTTAAAAAAAAGTCTATGAATGGTCATTTTCGTATCCTCGGGTGGGATTTTTTTATTTTCTTCTCTTTTCTTAAAATTATTATTATAAAAAGAGTCCTTCCAGTCGGTCATAGGCAAGATATTTCTCAGATTTACAGCCGTTAATTGTTCATCTCTAAATCGCCCAGTTTTGCCTTGGTCTGGATTCTCTATCAAGTTTTCATATTTGTTTTCAAAGATTACATCTACATAAGATTCCTTTTCTGAAATGTTTTCAACATTACCGGAATACTGAACTTCAGTAAGACCCACTTCCCATTCACCACTCGTTAAATCTATGGTTTGAGGTAATAACGTTTTAAATTCGGCCACAGTATTTTCTGGAAATGTTTTATAGGACCCATCACTGGGTAAAGTCATGAAAAAACCTTCTCCTGCATCCATGATCAATTCAAAATGAATAAAAAAATAAAATTACAAGTTTATTTATATATGAACAAATTTTAATTCAAACATACAACACAAATTCAGAAAAAGTTTTTTAAACATGAGAAAGTTTTTTTTTAATTCATTTCGTCTCCATGTCTTCATTTTTCTCTTCCATGACCCTCTCCATTTTCTGAGCGGCTTTTTCATCAATCTCGGGAAAATTCTTTTCTTCTTCTTTTTGGACTGCGGGTTCAAAGGGAGGAAGATGTTCAAGGGGAAAAGGTTTTCTCATATACAGGTACTCGATGGGGTCACAGCAATCCACATAAGAGTATCCAGATCTTCTAAATTTTTTCAATTCCATTAAAGTTTTGCCCAGTCGGTTTCCCCATTTCGATTCGTACATGGTCCACATTGGCTCCTGACGGTAAAAGGCTGCTTTTATTTTGTACTTGTACTGGTTATACTGGGTTTTACCAAAGACCAGAAAGTGTTTAGGCAATACGACTCTCTTGTACAAATAAGGCTGATCATGGGCTTCCATTAAATCATGCTGCTTTAAAAAATCTTTGTAACAGGCGGTCTTGGAAGGTAGCCATTCTCCCTTGTGAGAAGCCTTCTTGTCTGTTCTTGAGTGGAAGGCACATTCAATTTTCCAACGATATTGATATCTTCGAGTCATTTTGGTCAGAATGCCGATAACAGTTCAGAGTGTTCTTTATATGGGTTTTTTCAAGGTTAAATGACGTCAATAAGGGACCCCAGGTGTCAGGTGTTGTTATTGTTATGGTAGATCATGTTTAGACTTGGGAGGGCTGGGACTGGGCATAATGTACCCCATGACCGAGCTAAGAATAACCATCCAGAAATCTCGATTCGTATCGTGTAAGGCTAACATTGCAATAGAGGCAATAATTAAAGTAATACAAATCAATAATTGAGCAAAAAAGATAATTTCAGCTCTAGGTATTTTTCCACAGCATAGTTTCCAATGTTCTATTTTGGAAGAATGAGATCCGATTGGGGTATCCATGAATCAAAACTGGAAGGATATCCCTTCCAACTCACTTTGACAAGAGAAATGGATTTTTTTCCGACCCGTCCCTTTTTATATCCTAAAATTTCATCCACTTCATAGACTTCGTCTTTTTTAGTCACTTTCTGTAATTCAGATTCGTAAAAAGTGCCTTCTAATTCTTCTCCGTTAAAATCTTTTACCTTATATCTATAAGGTACAGATTCCTGGATTAAACGAGATACTTTAAATATCTCTCGAGTCCAATTCGGTAAATAACCTTTTTCAAAGGTACGTTTAGCTTTACTGATTCTCACTCGATCTCCGTCTTTAAACTTAGGTTTTTTAAGACTTATTTTCTTATCATACAATGTTTTCCACACTTCTAACACATTGGAGGAATTGACCTCAGCAGGAGCTCTCTTGATACTTCGATGGTAACTGTGATTATAAGCATATACTAAATCGGGTAAAATATCCACATAACGTCGAGTTTTTTGACGAGTGAAATACCGCCACATTCTTCCTTTGAGAGTACGTTGAAATCGTTCTACGATACTGGCTTTAGTTTCTGCATTTCGGGTGGTAAAAAAATGAATGGATTTAAAAGCACTTAATAATTCCTTGTTGGTAAATTCCCGTCCTTGATCTGATTGAATGCGAAGAGGTTGTCTGCCGTCTTGTTTAATAATTTCCTTTAATCCCCGAATCATTTCTTTCCCCGATTTCTGTTTTATGGGTACTACCCAGGCATATTTAGATAAGACATCAATAGCACACAGTAAAAAAGTATAGCCGTCATTGTCTTTTTTTAATTGAGAGACATCCGCTAAATCTAATTGCCATTGTTCGTCGATACCGGTCACTCTCGTTTGTCCTCTTATGAATTTTCTTTTTATGGGTTTATGCAGAGTATAAGCTTCTTGTTCTTTGAGCCATTTTCTAATTTCAGATAAAGAAATAGAATAGCCTTTGCTCCGTAATTGGCGATATAATGACTGTACTCCGCCATACCCTGTTTTAGGATCATAATAAATATCTTCTAACACAGAGTCTATATTCTTTTCTTTTTTCTCTTCTTTTTTTATTTTCTTAAGACGTCCCATGAGAGATTTTTTACTTTGGACGAGCGAGGGGTGGGTTGTATTGGAGATAACTCTTGACTTATACTCCTTTTTCTAGCTCTTTGCAATCTTTCTAGGGGAGATTCATGAGGAGTATAACTAGAAGCATCTTGAAATCCAGTATCATCATCCTCGTCCTCATCATATTCTTTTAGGGGAGCAAGGGCTCTAGGGGTACTGATTTTTCCAGGTCTTTCCATAGCTTTTATAACGTTAGGATTTACCAGATAATCTCTAGGGACTTTGGTTTCTTTCAAAGCTTGAGCAAATTCATCAGAACCTGGCAGTGCAGGTAACCTAGTACTAGATTTAGTTTTCATTGTATTGGTAACTAAATCTACAATATTAGAACCAGGAATGGGTTCTCCCCGATAACTAATTTCTCCATCGTCGTTCCATTTTATGACATTAGATTTTTTAAGGTGATCTAAAAGAAGGCCTGCTTTTCTTTGCATTTTATTAGAAACACTTCTGATTACTTGCTGATCCATTTCCCTGGTTTTAGGAATAGCATCATCAGGGGCAGCAGCTCCATCAGCAGGGGCACCATCAGCGGGGGCAGCAGGGGCAGCAGCAGCAGCAGCAGGGGTACGGGTAGCAGCAGCGGCAGCAGCGACAGAAGCAAGAGGATTTTGTTGAATACGAGCTTGAGCTAAATAATTTTGATACCGATATAATTGTTGCCCATACAAAGCTGCTTTTTCTTCAGGGGTCAAATCTGTTCTCGATTCAATCTGATCTAATTGTTGTCCTAACCCAATAGCAGCAGAAAATTCGGGAGGTTTAGGTAATTTACCTTTTAATTCCAATAACATACTCTCGGGAACCAATACCATTTTACGACTCATTTTGGTACAATTTGTAAAATTTTCCTTAAAACTAAATTAAGAAGAGACCCTCCTTTTTGTTTCAACAACAATTGTCTTCTTTTTTTAGTACTCTGAGGTTTAACTAGTTTTCTCAAGATGTGCTTCTTAGTAGAGAGTTCTTGCTTCTGAGAAGGGGACAAAGGAATGTTACCTTTTAATAGGTTATAAACAACCTCACAAATTTTATGAATGCAATCACCACTGCAATTTTTTAAGGCTTCATTTCTTAATTTCCCTGAGGTTTCAGGAGACACTAAGACTTGAAACATAGGCATGTGAGGTCTCAACCGGCATTCACAAGACGTATTCTTCTTTTTCTTCTTCATATCTGAAGCCATGATGAAAAACTGATAAAAATCTCTTTTTTAAACGTCTTTTATAGGGAATTTTTTTATCTATTGAAAAAGGTACTGATAGAAGGAAGATGAGCAGTAGCCATATGACGATCGTAATTTTCTTTCAATCGGAATCCAACCCCATCGTGAGGGCAAAAATATTTTAAACCTTTCAACCCTTGATTCACAGGATGAGGATCATAAACTTTCTCCCATGGTTTTTTTAACCCCGCAAAAGGATCTTTTGCTTTCTTCTTCAGTTTCAGAGAGGGTCTGCGCTTAGGGGTAGAGGCAGCAGGCACTTCAGGAGATACAGGTCCCGTTAAAGGGGAGAAAGGAAGAATGTGATCAAATAATGAGGGGGCCGGGGAAGATCTTGTGGGGGTAGACGTCAATATATTGTCACTGGTTCTAGCAGCTCCTATGGGTCCTGTCATAGCCCTATCCATTATCTGAACGGCTTTATCGTCCATGTAGGGGAGAGTAGCATCTAAATCTTCATCTTGATAAGATACATTAGGGGTTACAAGACTTGCAGGGCTTCCAGGGGTGGGGTTCTGATAAGGCAATCTAACCATCAATTGCATCTTACCCCCAGGAGTTCTAGTTATCTTATCCATGTTAGGGGGTTGAGGTGGGGCTTGGCCTGTTTGACCTTGTCGATGTAAATCTACTTGCTCCTGAATCCAATCAGGTAAGTCTTTTCTCAGAGGAGCGGTTTTTACAAAATCTTTTATATTTAATTTCTGTGTTATTTTCTTCTTTGATTTACTCTTTGCTTTACTCTTTCTAGGTTTAGCAATTCTCTCTTTACTCAGATTCCATTTCAACAAGTGACGAATGATCACCCCGCCTAAAAATCCAGCACCTCCTCGTTTCAAAATCGCTTTTAATCTATTATCATCATTGACATGTTTATCAGCAATGACGCTCAAATCTTCTCGATGTTTATCGATAAAACGTTGAGTTTGCTTATCGATAGGAATAGTCCCTTTCAGCAAATTCTTAGCCCCAATCAAAAACCATTTCAATAAAGTCTTACGACTTAACTCGATGATCTCTTGTCTCTTTTCTGGATCTCTTTCTCCCTGCAAAAGTTTCAGGAGTCTCAAAATTTTCTTTTGTCCTGCCATGATGTTCCAAGTCAAAATGATATAAATCGTACGTGACCTTTTATTTATATTTCTCTTGGCATATACACCACTAAATTCTCAAACATTTGACTTCTCAATCTCAATTCATCGGGAGTCTGTGGACTCAAATCTACTAACAGATATCCGTGAGGCATGCGAGTAGCATCTAAATAAGCTGACATTAAATTAGGCATATCTATTTGTCGACTCAAAACCGTGATTTGAGATTTGTCTCTGGGATTTTTAAACAACACCATGTAATGAGTATTCAAACTAATCGTCCGGTGTTGAACGGCTCGATCAAATACATTTTGAGTAATGTAAATCACACTGGTGTTACGGTGATGAGCTTTGCGAGTAAACCAATCGACAATAGATTCGATGGCTTTCCCCCCCATCATATCATCAAAAATTAAAAGGTGGCGTAGGCTAAAATCACTCACTAATTCCTCGTCGTTTTCTGGTATATCGCGAATAAACTTAACTTGATCTTTTAAACTTTCATAGGCCGGTTGCCATTCTCGATAACACCAAACTATTCTGTCTGGGGGAGGGGAGATCCAATGTTTATTTAATATTAAGTTTTTTACAAATTCTGTTTTCCCCGATTTTGAAGGACCCGCTACCACCATAGTAAATTCGTGTTTCAATTGAAAAGGAGAGAGTGAATCGTAAGAATACATGATTGGGTATGAGGGAAATGTGACTGGTGTTTCATGTTTTATTTCATATTTTGTTTCTATTGTACTGTACTAGATAGCATCTTTTCGAAAAATATGGGTGGCCCTGAAAAGGGCCGTTTGGGGCTAGATGGAATTAGCCTGCCTGGAAAACTGCTGGATGGTGCTGCTGGGCTGCCTCTTCTAAAACTCTCCCCGGTATCTGCACATGGGGCAAGGGTTAATGGATTGGTAGACCCCTACCACGCATATGCAACACACCCGCATCGTCCCACAGTTCTGGCAGCGAATCTGGAGATGCTCCCGCTCCCCGTAGCAGATCACACACTCCCCAGTCAGTTCTTTCTCTGCCTTGACCGCCCAGCTCGGAATGATCGAGAGGTGGCTGCGGTCATCGATGGGGTGGCGCCCGTGCTGGTACAACTCCAGAAATATATCTGGAGACGGGGTCCTGGATACCGGAACAGCAAGAAGAGGCGGAGACGGGGTCCTGGGAGGCTCAGGCGGAGACGGGGTCCTGGGAGGCTCAGGTGGAGTCTGGGTCCTGGGAGGCTGCACCGGAACAGATTCCTGGCCCGAACAAAGGCGGACTGCTGGGAAGGAGTGAGTCCACGGGGCCTCGTATCCGCCAAAGGGTTGCTGGGACGGGGTCCTCCTCGGCCAACAGGATACGGCCCTCCTCTTCCACGTCCGATAGCTCGGGGGGGCGATGGGGGCGATGGCGCTCTCCTCCGGAATGGGGTCCTAGGCTGCGGAGCGGGCTGGAGGGGCGGATTCGCCGGGGAAAAGGGCCCCGCTGGTCTTACTGGCTGATTGTCAGGACAGGACACTGGCAAAGCAAACTGGTGATCTTGGCGGGCCACAAAGTAAGACCGGTCGCAGTGGAGCCGGTTCGGAGAAAATGGCGGCGGGGAGGGAGGTATCTTTTTCGTAGGCGTATCCGTAGGAGAATAGGGCTCCGACGGATCTGGACTGGCTGGCGACTCAATCACGGCTGCCTGTCTCGCCGCTGCCTGTCTCGCCGCTGGCTGACTCACCGGAACAGGAATAATGGCGGGCCCTGCTGCTCCAAAGTTGGGTGGCGGCGGTCTGGCTGGGGGCACAATAGCTGCCGGTCTAGTAGTATCCGGCATCCTCCGCTGGACGTTCTCAGGCAGCTCACTCACCATGATGGGGTTAGGTCGAAAAAACTCTCCATCCGAGGGGTCCTGGGGATTCGCCTCATCCTCGAAAAGGTGTAGCGGCCTAAAACACACCCGTTCGTACTGCTGCCGGACCGGGTTCCACTGGTAATCCCAGAGTTCTATCACCTGCCTGGTGAATAACCGCGGGTAGCTATGGCTCACATGTACTGTTGTGGTAGATTCCATCTTTAAGCGTGATTGCTGCAAATACTAGGTAACTAGTGAAGTGCGGGGATAGAAAACGCCGCTATTTACGATAAGAAGGCGGAGCTTAACAAAAGGGGCGGAGTTTCAACCCAACTAAATGACAGTTGTCTAGGAAATCAGAGTTCACAATAGTTCAAGTACCTTGAAATAGACAGTTTCAGCACGCGCTGTGGCTATGACGTCATATCATTGGTTTTAACTCTTTTTGCACTCAAGATACACCATAGAAAAAAATTTTTTTTTTTGGTAAATCAATTTTTATTAACATAATAACTCAAATAAAAAACACATTTTAACTCAGAACACAAAACATATTAAATCAACTTATACAATTTTTTAATCAAATGTCCAGGCACACTAAAAAGTTCGTAACCGTTGTAAGGAGTACGCCAAAACCAGGTATACAATTCATAGCGTTTTCTTAAAAGCGGATCAAGGAGATGGCTCATCTCTTCAATACGCCGTTCAAATCGAATCCGGTCTGCTGCAGCGGTCATCCATTCGCTCGTCCGATCCTCGTTAGGAACTTCGTAAATTTTCAATTCAGGATCAAATCTTACTTTTTTTATTGGGTTTCTTGGCTTTCTTGTTTTAACACATCCACGTCGGGGACAATGGCTTCTTCGTCCATGGGCTGAGCGTCCTCGCTGTCGTCCTCTACAATCAAACATTGAGGCATGTCCAGATTTCTCTTTAGTTTCATGTAGGCAAACTCTAAAGCCGCAATTTTCATTTGATCGATCTGCCGAATTATGTGAGAACATTCTCGTCCTTTTCGGGTAAACATTCTCTTCATACAATTCCATTCCTGATATTCTTTTAGAGTCACCCCGGTTAATTTCAGCAGCAACCCTGGTTTGGCTCCCTCGGCTGTCCAATAAATCGTCGGCAATCTTCCGGGATTCGCGTTTTCCGCAATCATTATCAGTACTTTCTGAAGCCATCTCAGGTTGTCGATTTGTTTGCTCATCTCCACGATCTGTTTCAATCTCTGTCGTTTCTCCCCGCTCGCCAACGCGTTCCATTTCGTCACCAACAAATACCCTTCAAAGGAAAAGCAAGCAATATCCATATTTGCTCTAGTATCATACTCTTTTTGAAATGATAAAAAACCCTCTATTATATACCCTCAGACAAACATGTTTACGAACTTTTTCTCAAGGCCACTACACACCTGCAGGTGTTTACGTCAAACTCACTTGTTTTTTTAGGTCAAACAGCTGCAGAAATTTTAACAATAACAACTTCAGTCACGTAAACAACGAGGGTATATAAGACAGGCCTTTTTATTAAATAAAATCATTCTATAAAAATCATGAACTATGATCCATCTCTCTTGACCCAGTCGCAGGATCCCGTAGCCTTAGAAATGGCTGCATATGATCAAGAGGATCCCTCATACATGAGCAAGGAAGACTTCGGAATTATAACTACCACTCAAGAAGGAATTCTGAATACCATGCAAGTCATGAGCAATGAAATTGCTAATCATACCGACGTCATCTTGAAAAAACTTCAAAAAGGAATTCTGGATATCCTCGAAGTCATGACCAGTGAAATTAGTACTCATACTGATCTCATCTTGAAAAAAATTCAAGAAATACAGCAAAAAAAAGGAGGAATGACTACCGTTTATAAATGCTATACCTGCGGAGAGGAAGGACACTTTTCACCCGAATGCCCTCACAAAGAAGAATACCAAAAGAAAAAAAAAAACTAACAGCGCCGAAGAAATCAAACCAAAATTTACCTGCTTCACTTGCGGAGAACAAGGACATTATTCTACCAACTGTCCTGAAAAAGAAAACGTAAAACCAGCACCAACTAAATCCAACGAATGCTTCAATTGCGGGGAAGAAGGACACTGGGCTAATAAATGCCCACACGAAAAACAGAAAAAGAAAACAACAGCACAAAAAAGAAGCGCTTGCTATACTTGCGGAGAAACAGGCCATTGGACCAAGGACTGCCCAAAAATCGAAGAAGTCATTCAAACTTCCGATATTGAAGATAATGAACCACCCAAGAAAATCAAAAAAGAGAGAAAAAAACCAACCAAAAAACCTAAAAAAGAAGACTGGGACGAGGAAATGAAAATCGAACAAAAAATACCGGGACGAATGAAGAGAATCAACAATCAAAACATGTTCGTGGAGGAACCCGACCTCGATTAAAAACCGAAATCCGTGAAAGAAAAGGATTATTTCTTCAATGTAAATACGTTTAATAACTTTAACTTTAACCGTTTATCATTATTTTCTTGTTCTAATTGCATGTTTTCATTCAATAAATTCGTTTTCACTTTATAATGCCTTTGTTTACCTTTATTCAGACGCCATTTTGGATTTGACCTAAATAATATTCGACGCCATTTTGGATTTGACCTCACTTGACCCCCCTATCTAGGCGCCTTATACTACTAACAAGCATAAAACGCTTTCACTAACTGCGTACGTTACGCTGATATGCCAGCAATACCATAAAAGAAAAATAAGTAAAAAGTTATAGCTAATTTGCTCGTTTAATCATGTTAATGTTTCACAATTCGTATACATTTGATTTTTCCGTTTCCGTACTCAACTAAAGCCGAATAAATACAATGCTATAATTGATAGACATTCATATGAATATTAATAAGATAACAACATGTTGATAATCATTCATTAGATATAAATAAAAGATACAAAGTAAATCGTTTCTGGCCAGTCTATATACCCTTTTTAAGCGATAAACGTGATGATATTTTCCATTCCGTTCCGCTTTCCGTTCCGTTTTCCGTTCCGTTTTCCGTTCCGCGTTTTAGCAACACCCATACCCAATGGGCACGGAACGTTGTTTTAACGTTGAGGAAAGGTTGAAATCAAGTTGCAACGTTGATCAACCATTATTCAACGTTGATTCAACGTTGAGGTTTCAACGTTGAAACCCAAACCATATATCAACGTTGATTTCACGTTGAAGACCCAACTTTCTCTAAACGTTGAATACATCAACCACTTTTCAACGTTGAAACAACGTTTTAATAAATGAAACAGACCACATATTTTCAAACTTGAAATTCCTTTTTTTTTTTTTTTAATTTAGCTTTTACTTATATTTTGTCAATTGTGGAAGCATGAAATAATGTGTTTTACAAATATTAATGTTATTTTGAATATATGTTCATCTTATTTGATTTCGAATTAAACTATTATTTTATTGGGTTTTTTCCAATTTTAATATCAAAGATTTTTTAAATGAAAGGTTATAAAAAAAAATTCCATTTCATTTTAAAAGAAAAGATTGTTTTGATGGAAGAAAATTGAGATTGAGCTGTGAGTACAGCAAATGGCTAATTGCATTTTCAGTAGGTCAGTGTGAAGGGAGTGCGGGCCAGGCTGCCTTATGTCAGCTTGACCACTAAAGACGCTATTGGTGAACAAAGAAATTCAGTTCTTAGGTACACCTCGTGCAGTCATACACAGATTTTATGTACAGTAAAAGGCCGGGATTTCTAAGCTTTTGGACTATTTTGACTATTTCATACTTTAAATTGGAATATTTTGGGAGTCATTTTTAGAACAGTCTGCAGAGTACAAATGATGAACTGATCATTGTGGATTCTACATTTTTGTGTTGACCTCCTTTGTTCCATATCATGGAAAACAAGCATGGCTACCATTTGGCGGAATGTACATGTACAGTGTACGCGTGGTTTCTTTGTGTTCATTTTTCCCAGGCTTATGGAAAACATTAAGAAATTCAACACTGGATGAAAAATCAAGTTTCAGCAAAACTGAAACTATATGGAAACCTTGCTGAAACTTGAAGTTGAAGTTTCATGTATAGTTTCCGCAATGCGGAAACCATTATATCGATTCAGCAAGTATCCGTTAGGTTTCAGTCAGCAGAAACTTTAGTCTAAGATTCCTGATGGTTTCCGCAATGCGGAAACTAAATTTGAATCGTGTGAATAGTTGTGTAAATTATTATGGAAATATCAATCAGTTTCAGAACATTTCCGCTAGGTTTCAGTATGCTGAAACTTTAAGTTAAGATTCCTGATGGTTTCCGCAATGCGGAAACTAAATTTGAATCATGTGAAAAGTTGTGTAAATTATTATGGAAATATCAATCAGTTTCAGAACATTTTCGATAGGTTTCAGTATGCTGAAACTTTAAGTTAAGATTCCAAATGGTTTACGCATTGCTGAAACTATTACTAAATTTAATTTGAGTTTAATAGTAATATCATTTATTTTCAACAGGTTTAAGTTTAATTCTAGCCTAATGATAATGAATCCGTACATACTAAAATGTATAGTAAGGTTTCAGCGTGACTGAAACTATATGTATACGTGTAACTATCTTCAAATGTGGCAAATAAGGCGATTAAGAACCTTACTAAGTAATTAATTGAATTTGAAAAGAAAAACTGATGTCTGATCTTGTTTAATGCATATGATGAAATCATTAATCTTAGGTACTCGGGCACGTGTATACACGTGTATACATTCTTTGTCCAGGTGACCTCCCCTGTGATTTTCCTGTATATTCTGTGTGGATTGCAGGGTTTTTTCTGTCAGGAGTGAACAAAAGACTGTTACATAACATATACACAGTACGAAGCGTGACTTTATAACTGGAGCCCGGTGGGAATTTTTTTTCAATTTGTGTGTACCTGAGTTAGAAAACTGATAAGTAAATTATAATTATTTAGTAAAATAAATTAATATACCTATTTTGTAAGACTCCTTCTTAAATCATTTAGTTATCATTTGAATGAGCCTTGAGGTACAGTAACTAATTAAGCAAACAAATTAAGGTAAAGTCGTTGTTAATTTTTACAAATCGTACCAAATATTCGTACAACCTGAAGTTTAGAGCTAATTTATTTCTTTTTTAATACCACGCAACCACATGTACACAGGAATTTTTTTTTTTAAATTCTACAGTTGATAATAACAAGTAAAACCCACTTGGAGTTTGAGTCTAATATAATAATTGTTTAATTATTTACATGCATTTCAGACTTTACTGCATGTATGACTGTATCATGATTCACTGGCGTCGGAAGCAAATTGAAAGGGGGGCTAGACTTATCCTCAGAAATATTGAGGAAAAACCCTAAAAAAACCCTAATTCCCAAAATCATGAAAATCCTAATCCGTGGTGGGGGGGGGGGGGTATACCTATACTATATACTTCCGAAAATAAATTTCCCTACCCAATTTTTTTTTCGCAAAATCATGAAATTCCTAATCCGTGTCGGGGGGGGGGGGGGGGGGGGAGGGCTAGTATGCCTATTACTCCAACTTCTCAATCTTTCAAGGTAAATTTAGGAACAATTACATTTCCGGCGAGAAAAAGTGGGGGGGGGGGGGCTATATGCCTATTGGTTAAGTCTAACTTTGCACTAACCCCCCCCCCCCCCCCGGTTCGACGCCTATGTGATTCGTGCATTTCTATACTTTGTGTTTACTTTCTGTACTGTAAACACAGATATTGATACATGTTTATGAAACATGCACATGTTTCTGTTATAATATATAATAAGCATTATTTATAATTTTACTGAAGTTATACGTTATATTACAAAATCAGTTTAAAATCCAGCACTAGCCATGTGGTGCACGTGATTTTAATCCCATTTTTAAAATTTGATTATACATTCGTATACATTTGATGTAGAAAGTATACCAAATAATTAAAATTATATTTGTTTATATATCAGTCCGACGTGTACGTCTTACTTCCCGGCTTGTTTAACGCGTTTGTATTTTAATTTCATAAGTATTCTTAACGTACTGTTCATCGCATGACCAATCAGTGCATATGTGTAACTGTAAAATAATTGCCATCAATTCATCGTAGTTGTAAATTCACCGTATGGGTGAACGCTGTTACCCGGACCCCGTTAATTGATCGGCATTTAATTATATTTGTGATTTCTGTGTGTTCATGCAGAACCTGCTCTGTGATGAAAATAATATTTTCACACCTCTATATTTTGAATAAGAATATGACCGAGCTTAGAATCGCGGTGAAAATTGGACAAGTCAAGACTAACTTGTCAGTAAACTATATATGGCTCTATCATATTTAGTTTGGCAAAATCATCAGAACATGTATATAAAATATAGTTAAAGACAAAATCTGATACATATGTCTCATTAAAACTTGTTTAATTTCATTAGACATTTGTAAACAAACGGTCGGCCATTTTTTTTTTGGTTAATCACGTGTTACAAATACAATTGTAACAAACACACGCCAATACTTTGTCGTATTTAACCAGGAAATACTGACTCCGACAGTTCTTATTTAAAATAATTGTACATGTAAAAAGTAAACTATTTGGTAAAAAATGATAATTTTGATTAAACATTATTCATTTTAAACTATCCCAAGATGCACTTTTCCAAGATTTAGCGGGTTCTGATTGGTCAGTATTGGCGCACTTTGTGATTCCGAGCGAAGGTTAAAGTGGACAAGAAGGTGCTGTTGTAAAATGGAGAATTGAGAAGCATTAATAGCCTCTACAACAAGGAGATAATGCAGGAACGAAGAACTCATGTCAAGGTAACTTAATTCACAATATAGATGCTCCCAATAACATTTTCAAGGCTCTAATTTATCCCTCATTTGTAAACGAGATCTCGCGCCATCAAATCAAGATGGCGTCATTTTTTCAAACTTGGTTCGGCGTTTTAATTTTTATTACCGTATTTCTTTTAAATATACGTTTTGACCAAGTTAACCATTAACCAACTTTATATGCATGATAATCAAGATTATCCAGGGTATACACATATATAATTATATAAACGTCCCTAATATATGAATGCTTGGTTGGTAAACAAGACGAACAAAGCATCTTTCGCACATTATACAATTTACAAACTCTAAATGTAACGAAAAAAATTTATTAAATAAATCCGGAAAATGAAATCTTTCACGTTTTTCTTTTTCAGCATTGACAGCATACAAACTAAATGTTTCCGGTGATTAGTTGCATCCTCTGTTCCGACTTCGGTGATTCGGGTGAATGTTTTGACCAGCTGGACGATGTGAACGCAAGGTATTGCTTTGAAATTGATTATTTTCACCATTAACTTATACATGTGTTGGATGTTTATAATTTACTGTAGTAATTTTTGGGAAATCCAGGTCTTAGTTCTGGAAAAGGAGGTTGATGGGGGGGGGGGGGGGTGAAACACACTTATTGTTGATTATCTTTTCCATTGTTCAACAAACAATAATTGAATCAAAATGAAAATAACATAGCTTCAAACATAAAGTGAAACATTTTAGACCAGATACTACTGTAGTCATTATATGACATAGTTTAAAAAGCAACTGGCAACTGCATAGTAGCTTCTGTATTCAGAATTTTATTCAGAATGCTTTTATTACATGTTAGGCTGAATGACTTATGTTAATTGTTTAAAAATCTAAATGAAACTTTATTATCCTTGTTTAAGATAAATAGAACAGACATCATAAAGTACAGCCCAGTGAAAGGAACAAGTTCATCGCAAAAAGAAGAATTTTAATGCTACCATTGTCCAGAACTACTAAGTCTGCTGTAGCCATGATGAGATCATATGAGTGCTTCACCGGTCTGGACAATGCTCGAAAGTCCCCTAAAAAGGCCTATTTCAATAAACTACGACTCGGGTTACATCAACAACAGCCAAGGACACTCCTTATTGATTCGAATGGACACATCTCTACGACCCGACTAAACCTCTGCAGAACAAGACTTTTTAACTGGAAAGTATTCTCATTTCAAAAAACCTATAAACTATAAAAGTACTTTTTTATATGATCAAATACCAGTATATTACAATGTCTGTCTGTAAGCTAGAATCTTAGAAAATCACATGGTTTTGACTTATTAAATGATTGATTAGACCTTGCAGATATTAACTTTCATTTTCTTAGATAATTTGTTATATTTGCAAATATTGCATAAAATATTAGACTCCATGTAACATATATCCTCACACCTCCAAGTTGATAAGTGTTAACTACTTTTTTTCCATTTTCTTTGTTTTAACTTAGTTTTTATTTGCAGCAATATATGAAAAATTAAGAAACCAATCTTAAATGTAAAAACACTGCATTAGGAGATGAATGCATGGGTCATAGAAATGATAAAATACACCAAACAATATTCAATTATGTCGTATATGAAAATATATAAAGACAACATATACCCCATGTATTACAATTTTTATATTACAAAATTACTTGGATGGAAAGTTGTTTCCATGTGGGTTTTATTTTAATCTGTGTTATGTAACTAATATATAATTGGAATTAGCTTTTATATCATAAGTAAAATGCTGGTATTGATGAGAATTGTATGGTGAATGATCTGTGTGATACTTTGTATTTTATACATTCATGCTACAAAAAGCAAGTACATGTACATGTAGTAATACTTGTCATATATAAACAATGTATATTTTACTTCATGTCTTGGATTTAAAAATATTAATGTAGGTAAAGTAGTGAAATGTAGGAAGGTAAACCGTGTGTAAAGAAGAATATTCATCAGGAATGAAGTGTGTTGCAATCAGCATAATTAATTAAATGTGTACATCATATTTTTGCACATGATTTGACAGACTGCTCCATTGTTAGCTTTTTATTGGCCAACAAGCTTTTCATATCTCCCTCTGGGTCATCTATTAAATACTGACAGGCTTATGATATTAAAATCTGATCAGTTGGTACATCATGGGTGGAAATGAAAAGTTCACTTTGGACTTAATGGATTATCAAAAAAATGATATCAAATCCTGTTCTATTGTAAAACATTAGATTATATTACTAACAAAGAAAAGGTTTATCCCAACTTGTAAGTGGGTCACTTTGACCTCATTTTGGAATTTATTGACGTATTCAAATCAAATATGGGTCATACCTCTATAGTCAACTACTATCTTGTAGTGTTTTTTTTGTTTTTTTAAAAGATGGATACTTTAGACTTTTCAAAAATATTTTATGGTGTACATATTCATTGTAGTTCAAAACAAATTGAGACAAGTGTATCATGTTCATGTAACAGTGAAGTTTTCTTTGTTTATTCATGTACGTGCAGTTATTTTGTAAATTGCATTCATATTTTTAAAAAAGTAAGATCTTTGTTGCATTTTTAAAGGGAGATTTGATAGGCATTTAATCGAGATGAAAAAAATACAAATGTAAAGATTTCTATGGGAGTTTTTTTTCTTGTGCAATTTTATCATTTTTTTAAATAAAAGTCCCTAATAAGGGAATTGCCATATGGATGTTTCTCCATTATTGTATCTTGGCTGTATTTTATTTATTATTGGAAACAATTTCAGATTTTTGAACAAAATAAATTTGGAACTGTTTGAAATTGTTTTGTTTTTACATAAAGTAGACACCTTGCTCAGCTTTTGTGAAAGCAAAAATATAAAAAGTTTCAGTAAGTTTCAGTTGCGGAAACCCTTTGTAAACAATATGTTTCCCAATTGTATATGGAGGTTGAAACTATGCAAAAACTTCAAGTTTCAGTAAGTTTCCGTCGCGGAAACCATTTGTAAACAATATGTATCCCAAACGTATATGGAGATTGAAACTATGCAGAAACTTCAAGTTTCAGTAAGTTTCCGTTGCGGAAACCATTTGGATTCATGGACAGCCTAAGTTTCAGCACTGCGGAAACTTAATGAAACTTGAAGTTTCCGTGCTGAAACCTGTCGGAAACTTAAAGTAACCTTAAGTTTCCGCAGAGTTTCCAAAGGGTTTCCGCAGCGCTGAAACCAGATATTTCATCCAGTGCAAAGTTCAACATTTTAACAAGGATTTTATACAAAAGCTGTTGGCGAAGGCTTTACTCGTATATTACCAGTATTTAAAATGAAGAGCGACTTTTTTACATTTGGATCACATCTTCTTTTAATAAAGTGTCAAAACACATTAAACAGCACAACACAATTAAAAATATGTTTAAAAGAAAAATTTAACAAAAAACTCACTTAATTTCAACTTTTTTTCAACGTCATATCCGCATATTTTCAACCAGATTTCAACACTTTTTCTACGTTGAATCAACGTTGAATTTAGACGTTGAAACAAAGTTACATTTTCAACGTTGCCTCAACTTTCATATGCAACCTTTTTTCAACGTTGATTCAACGTTGATGCCCGACGTTGAAACAACGTTGTTTCAACGTTGAAATGCCCGCTGGGATACATACATGTCTGTGTTTTCCGTATGCAGAAAAGGATTAGTTAAGATCAGCTAAAGGAATTCAATATTGTGTTTTAATTGGAGTATCATTATGATGTTGACCAATTTAGGGAAGCATAATACATGTAGTAGCAGTAGCACAATATAATGAGATGCCAGCATACATATATAAGTTCTACTTTCACTTTCTAAATGTGATCTCCCTTTGACAGCATACTGTATCATCATCTTTTAATATTTAAATAAGCTTATCATCGTTACCTATCCTATCGCATTTGTTAAGTTTATCATTTTAGTTGCAAAAGTTATTTTTTTCATTTGTCAGACTGCATGCACTATTGAGTTGACCCTATCTTGACCCTGTATAAACAATTTCTTATTAAAGTTGTGTATTACATGTAAGTAGGTGTACACACTTATCATTTTGATATGAGTTATAATGGGTAGGAAAGAGTATTTCTTTCTTAATGTATTATAATGCATCAAATACAATGTAGGTCATGACCTTATGGAACTGTTCTGGCCCCACGAAACAGGAAAATACAAAATATCTTCTAATGTCATTATGATGCATCAAATGGTGTAAACTACATGAATGACCCCCAGGTATTGTCTTTAACCCCCCCCCCCCCACCTTTATGAAATAGAAATGATATGATACACTGTATATTTTGTTAACTTCTGAGATCTGAGATCCTCATCCCTAAACCATATAATTTATTTTTGCTCTTTGTGTCATTGCGCGTAAAATTGTATGTAGATTATGCCCCTTGGAGACACCCTGACATTTTAGAACTAGAAATAATAATGTATTTTATCTTATTCATATGTTATACAGTAGTGTTTGATCCATGTGGGTAAATCCTAGCCTAATGATGTCACTGCTTTGTTTAGGAGACTTTACAATTGCCCCAAATAGGCGAATACACATGGAACTGATGCATATAACATTTTGTTTATAAATCTTAAAAATTGAATTAAGCAATTTCCAAAATGTAAATGTGAATCACGAGAGAAAAAGCAATCAAGAAATGGTTTAAAATTTGCTACTGTACACATGTAAGAATGTATTAAGAAGACTGAATCTTTATAACCAGGTTAGATGGGGGGTGTGAATGAGGAGTATAAACATTTATAATTTGAATTATTTATTGTTATTAATTTTAACTTGTCAATGAATACTACTTATAGATCCCAAGGTAGAAATATGACCTATCTCAATAGAT